>NC_061098.1:6912108-6936429 GCF_015104395.2 Macrobrachium nipponense
GATCTTACCGCTACAAAATATCTCTTGTCAGTAGGTTAAATGTAAAGGTACTTGTTATGGTTAAAATTCAAACCAAAAATAATTAGAGGTCATTGAGAATAAAACTAAGGTCCCGGTTCATGCCAATTGGCAGTCAACACCAAGTTCCCCCATTATTTATCATTCATATGAAAATTTTGTAACAATCTATGTAACAAAAATAGTTTTAATTGCTTATATATATAGTTTTTTTTTTTACTTTAATATTTCCAATTAAAATTATACTACAATATCGCTCTTGAAAATATGACGATAGTAAGATAAATGTCTTTCTTATACCAACTCAAACTTGGCAAAAACTAGAACCTAGGCTTCTTTTGTTGATTCCTTCCATGTGAAGTGACGCATTGAACGAACTACAAAAATTAATTGATAAATATGATCCTTTCCTCACTAAGGTCATAATAATTATAAGAAGACTTGATTGATCTAAAAGGCGGATTCCTCTGTAGCCTAAAGCAGAGTTTTGCTGTAATCCTGAAGTGGCTCTAGTTGGAGTACTGGAAGATAGGCCTAAGTGGCGAAGGACTTCCTATGAAGGAGACACCATTATTGAGCAATGAAGGATCGTAGCAGGGATGTGTTATTGATGTAATGCAGGAGAGAGAGAGAGAGAGAGAGAGAGAGAGAGAGAGAGAGGCCTGCAATATTTAAAAACAGCAGCATCCCATTATTACATGAGTGTATGTGATCACAATAGGACAACCGGAAATCGACATGTCTAATCATTTGGATTACAAGTGTTGACATCCTTTGATCAAGCTGCATTACTTCTTACATTATTCATTGCTCTCAGTGAATGGTCGTCAATTGTCATATTAAGCGCAGACTGAACCTTACTGTAGATATTGTGAGCAACATTTCATTTTTCAAAGACGGTCTCTGAGAAGTCTTTGCGCGGTCGAGTAAAAAAAAAAAAAATGGTCCAGAGGGGTTTGGAAATGGCAAAGACAGGAGAACAGATATTACAAATGTAGAGTAGAATATAGAAATTGGCCCAAAGGCCAAAAGTTGGCACCTATGAGGTCATTCAGCGCTGAAAGGTGTAAAAAGAGGAAAACCTCAAAGCAGCTGCACTATCACAAACATTGTTAGGAGAGTGAGGTGGAAGAAACGGAAGTACAGTAAGAGGAATGAAGCCAGGTGCCCAACGGATGCTGCAAAGAACCTTACGTAATGCCTACAGTATACCGCATGAGGTGCACTGACAGCACCACCCACCTCATTTGGTGTACTGATTGTAGTTTGATATATACATATATTTATACAACTTAGCCTTAGTGCAGCGATGTAAATGAGTTGATAACTGGGAGAACCGAGTAGATCGTTTCAGATGAGAACATTTGACTTTAATAAGTCCATTACCATTATGTCGTTGTTATGTTGGAATTCCAAACAAAAATAATTTGAATGTATGGGATATGGAAAATATGGAGTGACTACTTAGGTACACGCCGAGATCCAACCATTATTTATTATTCATATGAGGCTTTTACAATAATCTATGTAAAAGAAATGGTGTTCATCGATAAAATATATTTATTGTATATATTTCTTTGCTGCGTTAATATTTAAAATCAAATTTATACTACAACATTGTTCTTGAAAGTATAAACGGGGAAAAATGATAACCACATTAATGTCAATGGTACTAAAATTCAAAATAGCTTTCGGCAGCGATTCTGCTCCCTTCCTCAGTGAGAGAGATTCAATTCAAATTCAAATTCAAAAAGTTTATTGATATACATCAAATGGAGTATAGCAGCATGCTCCTATACTCACCTACAAAATTCAAAAGATTCCAGGCAAAAAATTATAATAAATACGTAAATAAAAATAAAAAAAACAGTAATGAAAAGCAAATATTTTACACGAGAAGAATTTTAACCCAATTTATACAAAAGCAAATGCCAAGCTATAATGCACATTTTATACAAATCAAATGTTGATAAACTAAAGCAAATTTACAATAGGCAAAAGCCATACAAGACAAATATAACAAAAGTAAATGTTATATAAAAAGAAAAATGTTAAGAAAAGGTACAAAAAATCAAGTTATACAAAATCATACTAAAGGTGAGGCAAATGGCTCACAATTATTTATTCCAAAATAAATTATGAAATTTCTTTATAATTGTGGAACATACATCATTTTTCAGAAAATAGAATACTTGATTTGTTACATCATCTATTCTGGGGTTACGAAACTCTGACAATTTATTACATTCCATAACATAATGTTGTAAAGTATGTTTCCGTAACTCACCGCATAATTTACATTTAGTTTTCATCATCAATGTATTGCCAAGAATATTTATATCCCAAACGTAACCTCATTATTAAAGTATCTAGTTTAGACAATGCCCTTCCATATACAATATTACTGTCTTCAGACACAAACAAGTAGTGTCTCATTCTGACACTACCATTGTTTAAAATTTGTCGAATTTCAGCCGCTTCCTACAAAGACCTCTTGATTCTTAGCCCTTCTTTTATTCTGCTCAGAGTCATTGTGCTTCCTGTATCAATATTTTGTTTGTTTGTAGTATCCTTTGCCAAACTATCAGCCATCTCATTCAAATGAATACCAACGTGAGATGGTACCCAGAAAAACTTGACAAAATACCTTTGATCTTCTGTTGCATATACAAGTTCTTTACCCTTACTAATTCCCTGTCCAACTGGATATCTAGAGTTAAGGGCAAGAAGAGCACTCTGGCAATCAACGAAAACAAACACGTCTTTCATCTTGTTTACTACAAAGGTTGACTCTTCATAAATGACATGTAATTCAGCAGCAGTAGTAGAAGTTTTATCTCCTATTCTTTTATACAGCGTCTCGTCAGTACTCACATCATTTTCATAACATTCCCTTATAACCACCCGGCATCCAACCTTGATACCATTCACTGAACCATCACAGTACATATGTATACTATTAGCTTTAGGTAATGTGTTGATTTTAGACAGAATTAATTGTTTCAATTCGTATGTGTTGCACTCACTTTTTTTTACAGTCAAGTTTGCAAATACTTACATTAATTTTGGAACACGGCTTCATTGGAGCTACTTCTTGTAATTTTACACAAAATTTTATATCATATTTCATCAGTATATTATACAGTTTCTTAAAATACATGTTATATTCAACAGGGCAAACTCTATTGCCTGAATAACTGTCAACAGCCGTCTTTAAGGTTCTTTCTCCCCTTCTCATCATACGAAGAGCAGCCAGAGAGAGAGAGAGAGAGAGAGAGAGAGAGAGAGTGTATGCATGCGTCTGTGTTTTAGGTGGGTGTTCTTTAGTCCTTTTGTTTTATATAGGCCTATGTTATTTTATTTTACCGTCATACTCAGTTTTGTATCTTAATGTTTTTGTTTTCGAGTTCTTATTCTTTTTAATGGTTTAATGATTTATATTTTGCTATGCTTAGTTGATGTAACCTCATATTCTCATAATTTTCCGTGAGTCTCTCCGCTGCCGAAAGTTACTGCTTTGAATTTTAGTATTTTTATACTTTTTTAGTTTTGTTTACAGTTTCAAATTTAATTAGGGTAATCATCCATTAGTAATCAGCCATAGCCCAAGGAAAACAGAATTAGTAAACTTTAAGAAATTAAGTTTTCGGCATTGTTTATAGTGTCATATATATATGTACTATATAATGTGAGCGTTTATGCAATTAATATCAAGGAATTGAAAAAAAAATGATGTAACAGCACTCCTATGAATGATAGCCAGGAGCCGCCACTACATATTAGTTCCGAATCGGCCAATCAGATGCAGGTCCGAATAAGCCTGGATAAATGTCCGAATGGGGGATGCAGGCTTGCTTATTCGGACCTTCGCTGATTCGGACAGTGGCTGATTCGGATCAGATTCGGACCTTAGTCTTGGCTGATTCGGACCTTTGTTTTGGGTGATTTGGACCCATACTAAATATTTTATATTATAGTAATGATATTAGGGAAACCTTTGATGAACTTTCAATGAAGGTGGATGTCATTGGGTCAGTTAGAGAGTTTATGGATTATGTTGACCTAACGTGGTTGCAGAGTCAGGTGTGGAAGATGGAGAACTGGTCAGTGTTTGGGCGCAGTATTAGGCCAAACAACCATGTGGAAGGGTTTGGATCATAAGCTGAACAAAATAGCCAAAAAAGTAACCTCGCATTTTATTCACTTATATCTTTACAATACTTAGAGGCAAAGGAAATGCTGAATCAGGTGAAGCTTGTTAAAGAGGGCAAATTAAAGAGACATCAGAGAAAGCTGGTCAAGGAACTACAAGGGCGTTTCATGAAACTGTGGGAGGACTATAATGAAAGGAAATTAACAACTAGTCAGTACTGAAGAAATGTGCACATATATATGCGCCAGTGTAAATCAGGGGGGTATTTCGGGCGAATTTGGGCTATATTTTTAGTTTAATTTTTACATGAACTATTTTAAAAATTAGAGAAATATGTAATTGTACGAAATAAATGGTCCTAGAAACGTGAGAGGATTGGATTTCCATTGCTTACCCAATATATTTTCATAATAGACACTGGATTGATTATGGATTACAAACATTGAAACAATATTATAAAACATTGTCACATATTTTACATATGTAAATACATATTAGCAGTGGCGGCTCGTCAGCAGGCTCTGCGGAACAGCAGCACCCCCTGTAGATTTCATAATATATATGCACAAAATTAGGAATATAGACAAGAATGAGATATTAAGTATAGATTATCGATAATCCTTTAAAAATGATTACCATTCTCTTGTTTTTGTAAAAAAAGAAAAAAAATTGAAACAATATGTAGAACTGCTGGTGCTCAGCAGTTCTTATTTTGCTAGCAGGGTGAAAATGTAACCAGCTCGCACGTAGGGGAGAGGGGAGCATTGCCCTCTCGAGCAGTGTTAGCCTAGCTGTTGAGGGCGAAGGTGTGATTTGAAATTCGTCAATAGCCTAATCAATATGTAGTATTAAGCTGGTATCACACAAATCATTTCTTGCTTGCGGTTTTGGCCAGCATCCAGCCGATGCTCGCGAGCAAAAGTGTTGTATCGTCACACTAGGACCTTGTGGTTTCGAGGAGTAGTAGGTAAAAGTGAACAAAACTGATCAGCTGATATATTCATGGCGCCCAGAAATTGTCGGACTGTTGAAAGATGTGCTGCAGTGATGTGTTTTCTCGGAATCTTACGTGAATGCAAGAGTAACAAAAAACGTTTGTGGGTTCGAGAGTGGCTCAGGAGAAGAGAAGCCAAAGGTCTGAGAGTACGTCCTATCAGCAGCAGACATCTTGTTTGTTTACATTATGCGGTCACTCACGGTTCGTGCGCGCTGCTTACCGTCCAGTCGGGAAGCAAAAATCTCGAGCTAAAAGCTCCCGGTTTTCCATTTTCGCCAGCAACGGCTCGCTGCTGGAGAAAAAAAGGTCTAGTGTGAGGCCACCTTTAGTTATAGTGATCATATTAGTGATGATACTAATGATATGTAGTGTAATGCAGAATAAGCAACTCAATGGGAGTTGCAGTGAACGGGAAAAAATGATAACCACATTAATGTCAATGACACTAAAATTCAAAATAGCTTTCGACAGCGATTCTGCTACCTTCCTCAGAGAGAGAGAGAGAGAGAGAGAGAGAGAGAGAGAGAGAGAGAGAGAGAGAGAGAGAGTATGCATACGTCTGTGTTTTAGGTGGGTGTTCTTTAGTCCTTTTGTTTTATATAGGCCAATGTTATTTCATTTTATTGTCATACTCAGTTTTGTATCTTAGTGTTTTTGTTTTTCAGTTTTTATTCTTTTTAATGGTTTATTGATTTTAATTTAGCTACGCTTAGTTTACATAAACTTAATATTTTAACGTAACCTCATATTCTCAATTTTCCGTCAGTCTCTCCGCAGCCAAAAGTTACTGCTTTGAAATTTAGTATTTTAATACTTTTTCAATTTTGTTTATAGTTTCAAATTTGATTAGGGTAATCATCCATTAGTAATCAGTCATAGCCCAAGAAAAACAGACAGTTAGTAAACTTGAAGAAATTAAGTTTTCGGTATTGTTTATAGTTTCATATATATAAGTACTGTTATAATGTGTGTTTATGCAGTTAATATCAAGGAATTGAAAAAAAAATGAAGTAACAGCACCCCTATCAATGATAGTCAGGAGCCACCACAGCATATTAGGTCCGAATTGGACAATCAGATGAAGGTCCGAATAAGCCTGGATTAAGGTCCGAATAAGCCTGGATAAAGGTCCGAACAAGCCTGGATAAAGGTCCGAATGAGCCTGGATAAAGGTCCGAATAAGCCTGGATAAAGGTCCGAACAAGCCTGGATAAAGGTCCAAATGAGCCTGGATAAGGGTTTGAATCGGCCAATCAGTAGAAGGTCTGAATGAGCCTGGATAAACGTCCGAATCAGGCAGGATAAAGGTCCGAATAAGCCTGGATAAAGGTCCAAATGAGCCTGGATAAAGGACCGAATAAGCCTGGATGAAGGTCCGAATAAGCCTGGATAAAGATCCAAATAAGCCTGGATAAAGGTCTGAATGAGCCTGGATAAAGGTCCAAATAAGCCTGGATAAAGGTCCTAATAAGCCTGGATAAAGGTCCAAATAAGCCTGGATAAAGGTCCGAATAAGCCTGGGTAAAGGTCTGAATAAGCCTGGATAAAGGTCCGAATAAGCCAGGATAAAAGTCTGAATGAACCTGGATAAAGGTCCGAATCAGGTAGGATAAAGGTCCGAATAAGCCTGGATAAAGGTCCAAATGAGCCTGGATAAAGGTTCGAATGAGCCTGGATAAAGGTCAAAATAAGCCTGGATAAAGGTCCGAATAAGCTGTATAAAGGTCTGAATAAGCTGGAGGTCTGAATGGAGCTTGGATAAAGGTTCTAAATAAGGAACCCGGATAAAGGTCCGAATAAGCCTGGATAAGGTCCGAACGGGACCCCAAATAAGCCCTGGATAAAAGGTCCCCTGAATGAGCCTTGGATAAAGGTCCAAATGAGCCTGATAAAGTCCCGAAATAATATTGGATAAAGGTCCCGAATAAGCCTGGATTAAGGTCCAAATGAACCTGGATTAAAGGTCCGAATGAACCTGGATAAAAGTTCGAATGAGCCTGGATAAAGGTTCGAATAAGACTGGATAAAAGTTTGAATGAGCCTGGATAAAGGTCTAAATAGCCTGATAAAGGTCCAAAAAATAAGCCTAGAGGTCCAAATAAAGGCCTGATAAAGGTCCAATAACTGATAAAGGTCCGAATAAGCCTGGATAAAGGTCCGAATAAGCCTGGATAAAGGTTCCAAATAAGCCTGGATAAAGGTCCGAATAAGCCTGGATAAAGGTCCAAATGAGCTGGATAAAGGTCCAAATGAACCTGGATAAGTCCGAAAAATAAGCTGGATGAAGGAGTCCGAATAAGCCTGGATAAAGTGAGTGACTGATGGCCTGGATGAAAGGTCCGAATAAGCCATGGATAAAGGTCCGAATAAGCCACTGAATAAAGGTCCGAATAAGCCTGGATAAAGGTCCAAATGAGCCTGGATAAAGGTCCAAATGAGCCTGGATAAAGGTCCGAATAAGCCTGGATAAAGGTCCAAATGAGCCTGGATAAAGGTCCGAATAAGCCTGGATAAAGGTCCAAATAAGCCTGGATAAAGGTCCAAATAAGCCTGGATAAAGGTCCGAATAAGCCTGGATAAAGGTCCAAATAAGCCTGGATAAAGGTCCAAATGAGCCTGGATAAAGGTCCGAATAAGCCTGGATGAAGGTCCAAATAAGCCTGGATAAAGGTCTGAATAATCCTGGATAAAGGTACGTAATAAGCCTGAATAAAGGTCCGAATAAGCCTGATAAAAGTCCGAATAAACCTGGATAAAGGACTGAATGAGCCCTGGATAAAGGTCTGAATGAGCCTGGATAAAGGTCCGAATAAGCCTGGATAAAGCTCCGAATAATTCCTGGACTAAAAGGTTACGAATAAGACTGAATAAACGTTTCGAATAAGGCCTGGATAAAACGTCCGAAATAAAACCTGGATAAACGGTCTGAATGAGCCTGGGATAAAGGTGTCCGAATAAGACCTGGATAAAGGTCCAGAAATAAGCGCTGGATAAAGGTCCGAAATAAAGCATGGATAAAGGTCTGGGAATGAGCCTTGGGATTAAAGGTCCGAATAAGGTTTTGGATAAAGGTCCGAATAATCCTGGGTAATAAAGCTTGAATAGAGCCATGGATAAAATAGGGTCCGAAAATAAGGCCTGGACCAAAAGGTCCATGAATAAGCCTGGATAAAGGTCTGAATAAGCCTGGATAAAGGTCCGAATAAGGCCTGGAGTAAAGGTCCGGAATAAGCCTGGATAAAGGTCTGAATGAGGCCTGGATAAAGGTCCAATTAAGCCTGGATAAATTTCGAAATGAGTCTGGAGAAATGTACGAATAAGCCTGGATAAAGGTCTAAATGAGCCTGGATTAAGGTTTGCATAAGCCTGGATAATGGCCTGAATGAGCCTGGATAAAGGTCCCAAATGAGCCTGGATAAAGGACTGAATAAGCCTGGATAAAGGTCCAAATGAACCTGGATAAAGGTTCAAATCAGTCCTGGATAAAGGTTCCAATTAATCCTAGATGTAGGTCCGAATGAGCCTGGGAATAAACCAGACAATCTGAAATAAAGGTGCCCCCCCTGGATAAAGGTCAAGTGAGCCTGGAGGTAAAACCGACCATAGCCCCTGGCCATAACCGTCCGAATGAGCCCTGGATAAGGTCCCAAATAAAACCTGGATAAAAAACCCAAATGAGCCCTGGGATAAAGGTCCCAAATAAGCTGGAATAAGGTTCCAAATGAGCCCTGGATCAAGGTCCCCCCGAATAAACCTGGATAAAAAGTCCATATGAAGCCTGGATAAAGGATTCTGCAATCGAGGCCTGGATAAAGGTCCGAAATGAGCCTGGATAAATAAAATGCCTCCGAATAAGGCGCTGGATAAAGGTATGAAAAAGGCTGGATAAAGGTCCGACCTTTGGACTAAAGGATAAGGCTACCAAATGAACTTGGATAAAGGTCCAAATTAAATGGAGCCTTGATTAAATAAATGTCCGAATCAGGCTGGATAAGGGTAGGAAGGAGCCTGGATAAAGGTCCGAATCAGGCTGGATAAAGGAAGGTCCAAATGAGCCAAGATAAAGGTCCGAATAAGCCTGGATAAAGGTCCATATGAGCCTGGATAAAGGTCTGTATTAGAATGGATAAAAGTCGAATGAGCCTGGATAAAGTCCAAATAAGCCTGGATAAAAAACCCAAAAGAAATGAGCCTGGATTAAAGGTCCAATCAAGCCTGGATAAAGGTCCAATGAGCCTTGGATAAAGGTCCAAATAAAACCTTGGATAAAGTCCATATGAGCCTGGATAAAGGTCTGCATCAGGCTGGATAAAGGTCCGAATGAGCTGGATAAACGTCTGAATAAGCCTGGATAAAGGTCCGCATCAGGCTGGATAAAGGTCCGAATCAGGCTGGATAAAGGTCCAAATGAACTTGGATAAAGGTCGTATAAGCCTGGATAAATGTCCGAATCAGGCAAGATAAAGTCCAAATGAACTTGGATAAAGGTCGTTATAAGCCTTGATAATGGTTCGTATCAGGCAGGATAAAGGTTCAAATGAGCCTGGACAAAGGTCCAAATAAGCCTGAATCAGGCTTGGATAAAGGTCCAAATGATCTTGGATAAAGGTCCTCATGAGCCTGGATAAACGTTCGAATCAGGCTGAATAAAGGTCCAAATAAGCCTGGATAAAGGCCCAAATGAGCCTGGATAAGTGTTTGAATGAGCCTGGATAAAGGTCCTAATGAGCCTGGATAAAGGTCCGAATAAGCATGGATAAAGGTCCAAGTGAACTTGGATAAAGTCCTTATGAGCCTGGATAAATGTCCGAATCAGGCTAGATAAAGGTAAACGAAGGAGCCTGATAAAGGTCCGAATCAGCCTGATCCAAATCAGCCTGGATAAAAGGTCCAAAAAGCCTGGAATCAGGCGGTAAAGGGTCCAAATGATCTTGGATAAAGGTCCTTATGACCCTGGATAAATGTCCGAATCAGGCAGGATAAAGGTCCGAATAAGCCTAAATTAGGTGCGATAAAGGTCCGAATGAACCTGGATAAAGGTCCAAATGAGCCTGGATAAAGGTCCGAATAAGCCTGGATAAAGTCCGAATGAGCCTGGATAAAGGTCCAAATCAGGCTGGATAAAGGTCCGAGTGAACTTGGATAAAGGTCCTTATGAGTCTGGATAAATGTCCGAATCAGGCTAGATAAAGGTCCGAAGGAGCCTGGATAAGGTTCGAATCAGGCTTTAAAAAGGTCTGAATAAGCCTGGATAAAGGTCCGAATCAGCCTGATCTGAATCAGCCTGATCCAAATCAGCCTGATCCAAATCAGCCTGATCCAAATCAGCCTGGATAAAGGTCCAAATAAGCCTGGATAAAGGTCCGAATAAGCCTGGATAAAGGTCCAAATCATCCTGATCTGAATCAGCCAATGTCTGAATAAGCCTGGATAAAGGCCTGAATCAGCCTGATCCGAATCAGCCTTGATGAAGGTCCAAATCAACCAAGGTCCGAATCAGCCTGATCCAAATCCCATCCCTGGGATAAAAGGGTCCGAATAAGCCATGAAATTAAAGGTCCCTGGAATCAAGGCCTGATCCAAAATCAGGCTGGAAAAGGTCGAAAAGCCTGGAAATATAGGTCCTGAAATCAGCCCCTGAGGGCCAAACCAGCATGGAAATAAAGGTCCCGAAAATAAAGCCCCTGGGGATTTAAAGGGTACTGAAATAGCCTGATCCAAAATCAGCCCAGGAAAAGTCCGAATAAGCCTGGAAATAAAGGTCTGAAATCCGCCCCTGGGATTTCCAAAATCAGGCTGGATAAAGGTCCAAATAAGCCTGGATACAGGTCCGAATCAGAAAGGATAAAGGTCCGAATAAGCCTGATCCTGTTTAGTTCGTTCTTTCTGATAACCATAGTTATCAACCGTGACAGTTAAAAGTCCAATTACTTTGGTTATCCTATAGAAACTATGTGTCTGTAGCTATGTCTTGAGAGAGATGGTTTATTGTTTAATATAAAAAAAATTCTTCAGCAATTTTAAGGTAATATTGATCTTATTTTAAGGTAATATTGATCTTATTTATCAATTGAGTTTTGCAGTTCGTTCAATGCGACGCTTGAGACGGAAGAAAGAAGCCGAGGTTCTCGTTTTTGACAAGATTTTGTTGGTATTAAGAAAACAATTTATCATCTTCATATTTATAAACAATATTGTTGTATAATTTTGATTTTAAATATTAACGAAGCAAAGAAATATATAATAATTATATTTCATCAATAAAAACTACTTCTTTTTACATAGATTATTGTAAAAGCGTCATATGAATCATAAATAATGGGTGGATCTCGACGTGTATGGTTGTAGAATTCCTCACACTTTCGATTTTAGGTGCTTCATTCACTTACTGTGAGCTTAAATCTACTGTATCTATAATTGTATATTTAAAAAATATACCTGGGAAGAAGGAAATATAACTTTAATTAATATTGTAGCTGTATGTTTATAACATAATATAACTGGGGAAACATAATTAATGCTCTTCTAAAATAAATCAATGCTTGGAAAATTACTGTAGCCTATACACTTAAACATATCCCAATTCAGAGACAATATATATTAAAAATAAGTATAGAGTATTTTTCGAATATTATATTTAATAATATATTATGAGATCTATAAAACTTAACTAATTTTTCTACCTGTGAAAAAATCTCAAACTAAAGTCTTTCCTTCGATTCTCTAAATTTCTAAATGAAAAATAAATCTCAAAATCAGCAGCTCACATTACTTGTGTTCAACTTCCTATATGTCTTTGTTCAAAACATTGATCATCGCATTTGATGTGGTTATAATGTGAGCATTCTCTTTTGCCCTTGATGGCCTATCCACTTGTTATCTCATTTGTGAGTGATCTGTGACTAAGCCTAATTCTTCTGTCTGTATGTTCACCCACAAAAATTCTTTCACAATCTGCATTTGATACTAGAATTGTCGGCAAAGCCTTGGTCAACTTTGATCGAGTCATGTGTTTGCCAGACTGATGGACCTGTGCCCAAAAAACGTGGGTACGGGTACTCGCTCATGGGCAGCACATGAGGGGCCGCCTGAGGGGGAAGAAAATTCCTAAAGTTTGAGTTAATTTCTTTATTTATTGAATTTCAGTCAATGTTAACGTTATTTCGTAAATTTTGCTAGAATTCCGCCAATTGTTTCAGAACTGTGCTAGGAGGATTATGCTAAATAGATGTGTATTCTGGACATTATGCTAGAGGTCCGAAATTTGCTCAAATTATACTGGATCAGGTAACACTAGAATGAGGTCAAAACTCAAATGTGGGAGAACAGAGTAGAATGTTTCAGTTGATAATAGTTGACCTTAGTACATTAAATGTTTTATTATGGTTAAAATTCTACCCAAAAATAATTAGGTAAGTTTGGATTAACAACGTGTACTACTCAAGGTCAACACTGAGATCCGACCATTATTCATAATCTATATGAAAATGTTTTAACACTCTATGTAATTAAACTTTTATTGCTTATATATTTATAGATTTACTGGATACTTTAATATCTGAAATTAAAAATATACCACGACATATTGTTAAAAATATTAAGAATGACAAACATTTCAGATTAGTGCCCTATTCAACTTTGTCTTCTTTCACCGACACCTAAATTCTTTCCTACGATAAAGATTTGTCCCGAATTGGAAAAACAAATCCGTCAGGAGATTAATAATCATATTGTACGGAACTATAAAGAGATAAAACAATCAGAACTCAGGAGAGAGAGAGAGAGAGAGGGGAGCTGGAAATGGTTTATGAGCGAATGAACACTAATAGAAAGAAGGAGAATGATTAGAATCTTGTACAGAAAGGAACAAATGCAGTATTTTCATGACGTCATCTTGTATATAGCCTAACTTATACCTACAGCAAATACAGGCACATGATTATGATGTTAGACAGCGGGACTTCCCATTATTTATCAATTATATGAAGATTTTATAATAATTTTATGTAAAGGCCGCAACTAACGTTCAGTTATGGCTGCGCAATTATAACTGCACAGTTGGACTGTGTAGTTATAACTGAGCGTTAGTGTGGACAACCTGCACAGCAGACGGCCTCGACAATGAGCATCAGGGCAAACAGCTGCGCATGCGCACTGCAACGTTAATGTGGTGGAGGCAACTTTTCCAGCTCAGTTCGCTGTCCGTCCGCGGAGAGTTAACATGTACTAATCAAGAACACTGAGCTGGGTTTTATTGAATTGAAAAGTGTTTATACCTAAATTGATGATATGTTGGATTTACCTTTTTAATAATCAATACAGGAGTCAGCATTGATATATATTTATAATTTTACCATTTTTCACTGGAAGATAATAGTGTGAAGTGGCAGCTTCATTGTTGATGTCTTGTATTTCACTGAAATCTATATGAATGAGACTTTGCTTTGGCAAGTAGTATCCAAAGGCTATCGAACAGACTAAGCCTATGTATCTATATTCGTGGTTATAAACCATATATGCAAGACAGACTTTCAATGAGAATAAGTATTTATTATGACAAATAAATGTCAAACAAAAATAGGCCTATATGCGTCTATTCATGATTATGCACCATGTATGTAATTCGTTTTTGAAATGAGAACAAATGACTATTTTATTTTCTGACGAAACAAAATGAAACAACATTGGACTAAGTAAGTTTTTTCATTGCTTACATCTCACAGAAGTTCGCTTTGAAATGAAATTAGACTAATCAACACACTAATGAAACACAGGAAGGCACTAAACTAAGGATTTGCATCCATTGTAAAACGTCATAAGAGAGTCAGTCTTTGAACGAAAACAAATCAGTATTGAACCATTCAATGAAACAAAAAAAATATTAGGCCTATATGTGTCAACTTTGAAAGGAAAGCAAATATCTTACGAACTCAATCATCTTTCCACGGAACTATTCCTTCAGTCATAAAATATTCTATAAACTTTACAAAAGTCCTCCAGTCTAAATTTAAACTCTTAACAAATTCAATGGGAGTATTTATGATTTTTTTTGTATGATGTCAGCAAGTCAATTACAGCCAGAGCATCGTGTGTTGAAGCCGAGACTGCTACGGAGGACAGAGGAAAAAGCCTGAATTGTTAGTGGCGAAGATTTGGATTGTGCAGGCTTAACTGAACCTTAGTGGCGGCCTTTGTGCTTTAGTGACATTTATTATAAACAGACATTGAAGGGGAAGGACACACGTATATCTAGCCTACACATAATACCTCAACTTCACATAAGCATGTAACGATTAATATTGGTTATAATAAAAAATAGTATTCAACAGATTGATTGCTAACAGGAAATGGTGCTCCTTACCTTTACACCGAGATACCTCCGTTATTAATCATTCATTTAAAAATTGTATAAGAATCTATGTAATTATTGTAGTTTTCATTACTAATATATATAAATTATATATAGTTCTTTGCCACGTTAATATTTCCAATTAAAATTATACTACAACATTATTGTTAAAAATATGAAGATATAAGATAAATGGCTCTCTTTATACCATCTCAAAATTGGCAAAAACGAGAACCTCGTCTACTTTTGTTGTCTTTCATCTCAAGCGACGCATTGAACGAACTGCAAAACTCTATTGATAAAAATGATCCTTTCCTCACTAAGGTCATAATAATCATAAGAAGACTTTATTGATCTAAAAGGCGAAATCCTCTGTAGCCTAAAGCAGAGTTTTGCTGTAATCCTGGAGTGGCTCCAGGATTACAGGAAGATAGGCCTAAGTGGTGAAGGACTTCCTAGTAAGGAGACGCCTTTATTCAGCAATGAAGGATCGTAGCAGGGAAGGATTGATGTAATGCAAGAGATTTCTCTCTCCAAGACATTGCTGAAGTTGACTAAGATCTCTGAAGGAATATGCAACAGTGGAACGTCTCAACATAAAGGAGAAAGATCCAACATATTTATTCTAATGAAAGTGTTTGATATGATTTAGTTATGGTGAAGATTTCAACCAAAAATGCTGCTTTTGAAGTGTTGGGCATCAGAAATATTATATAGGTCAATGAGAGGTCTGGACATTATTTATCATTCAAATGGAAAACGTACTATAATCTGTCATGAAAAGGAATTTCATTCTAATTATATATTCTAAATTACCATATATTACCCCATAGTGTTTAAAACTAGGAAATGTAAAAAGCAAATCGTTTAGTCTAGTGTCTAAATCTTGACAAACCAAATACGAGGATCTGGTTTTCTTTTCTTGGGAAATCTTTGCTTTCTTTTTTAGTGAAAGTGACACTAAATAGCGTATTAAGGGGAAGTAAACAAGGATAACTTAATTTCTTACATTAATGTTCACGTTTCCTAATTGTCGCAATGAACTTGACACATTAAAGCATTGGGGAATAATTTAATCATCACCTCAATTCATTCAGTCATACATGAATTTATGATTACCATAACTGTAACCAAAAATAGCAGTATTAGGTGTGAGAGGAACTCTATAATTAAAATTGGACACGCTGAGATCCACCCATTATTTATGATTCATATGAAACTTTTACAATAATCTATGTAAAAAGAAGTAATTTTTATTGATGAAATATAATTATTACATATTTTTTTGCTTTGTTATTCAAAATCAAAATCATACTACAATATTATTCTTAAAAATATGAAGATAATAAGATAAATTGTTTGCTTAATACCAACAAAATCTTGTCCAAAACGAGAACCTCGGCTTCTTTCTTCCGTCTCTCTCTCTCTCTCTCTCTCTTCTGTTTGAGGCCCAAGCAATTTTTTTAACTGAATCTGGTGGTCGCTTCAATGCACCCGAGGGAACACGAAACGGGACAAGTGTGAGATGGCCCAACGATAAGGTTCCAAAGGCGCCCTTCCTTATTTTCCTCAGCGTTCCAGAATTCCCATTATCATCGACGCTTGCCTCTGGGTCTCTAAAAAAAATAATCAAATAAATAAAAAGAATCTCGTGCGTTCGTCTCTTGGCAAAAAAAAAATAGCATCGTATCCCAAGGCGCTTAATAGGTAAAGTATCTTTATAAGCAGTTTTCTCAAGGTGCAAAGTATTCTTTAGGCCTAGGTTTTATTTTTAAGTGAATTCAATCGAAGGTGAGTGTCTTTTCGTAGAGAAGTTACCTTTGATGGGGTCGTATGGAATTCGCTCGCAATTCTTGCTCAAAGTAATATGATAATGCGTTTAAATGAGATGCTATTCGGAGCAAAATTTCCAATGTTTATGTATTAGACGTTTCACAGACACTCGATAAAAACGAAAATCTAAAACCTCCCTATTACTGTTTCATATTAGTGACGTCAGAGAATAATTGCGTTGCCGGTAAAATGATTACAAGAATTAAATCTCACACGAGCATTAGCTTCATTCGAAATTGTATTTTTGATTATGAAAACCTCTAGATTCCAAAACAAAAATCATAAAATATGACAAGCGCTCACAACACAACACCGCGAAAAGCTGTCACAAAAACCCTGCAGAGTTTACCATTGGCCAATGTCTGATCATTTTCCCGGCCTTAATGACAGCAACTACCCAGTCCCACCCACTTACAGTCGTCCACTGTTTGAGAAATGTATGCAATAAGTTTCGTTTCAGAAGATTGTCTTTTCAATAACAACTCGGAATCTTTGTGATGACTTAGTATGAAACAAAACAAAAAAAGAGCCAAGGAAGAAGTAACAAATTGCGTCCTGTTCAGGAAAAGAGGTTATAGGTGGTCTAGGTATATA
Source organism: Macrobrachium nipponense (assembly GCF_015104395.2). Lineage (NCBI taxonomy): Eukaryota > Metazoa > Arthropoda > Malacostraca > Decapoda > Palaemonidae > Macrobrachium > Macrobrachium nipponense. Next base: position 6,929,053 of record NC_061098.1, read on the forward strand.
CCTAGACCGTGGTTATTGGACTTCTGGATAACGGAAGATGGGAGAAAATGCCATATCTCAGCGGGAGAGAAATATAGCCATTAAGGAGAGCAATTTGAAGATTCTTAAATCTCCACAGCATGAATATGGCGCGTGGCAGAAGATCAAAGTAGCTGAAGTCAGTTAATATTTAAATGAATGAGTTTCAAGTCGCGGGAACGACATGGCCGGAGTATGATGAAGGGACGACTTGACTAAAATGTGTACAAAACGGTCTCGCTTTGTAGAGATTAATTTACTGGGGGAAAGCTCTATAGACAGTGTAAATATATCTGAGCGTCTCCATAAATTAGTTTCTGGAAAGACGTGTAGTTTCGTTGTGATATTGCTGCGTTTTTTCTTTATAGTTCCCCCTTAGAGAAGATGGCTATCATACGGCTGGACGCTAACTCTTCATGAGATACGGCTTCGAGACCCAGCGTCGTAGTGATTTAAGGGGGACATTCATCACTTCCTGTTTTGGTTTCCCAGCGGGCTAGGAAATCAGGCCCAAAAGTGCTAGGAAATGGGGAAACGAAGAGCTCATTTACGTCTTGGGAATCAAAGATCGTCTTTCTACATTTTCTGGGAATGCGTGAAGACATGACGGCCTAATTATCTTGACTATTTATGGATGTAGTGATGTTATGACAAGTTCTGTCTCGGTTGGTGTAATTAGGCGGGGTGCATCAATACATTTGAGAAGGACGTGTATTGAAAATCAAGTAACACTGGTGTTGTGTTTGCGTAAGATTTTAGTGTGATTACTCTCGGCACATTTCCCGAGAAGTTGGAAGAGAGAGAGAGAGAGAGAGAGAGAGAGATGGTAGGGGGAAGTAGAAGGAGGGGATGATGTTTTAAATGTACTAGAATCCTATGAAATTGTGATAACTTCAAAGGGGTTTCTCGCAGTTATTTACAGATATCAAACTTTTTATGAATTAGTTATAGTGATTTAACTCGAGATCGAATGCATATTTCTTAGAACACAATTTAAAATTAGGCACTTACCTTATAGTATCTCTCTACGTAGCGTAGATAAATTTAATCCAAACTCGAAAGCGTTAAAACAAATAACTATAAACAACGAGAAATTGGATTTAAACTCGAATGCTGTCTCCAAAAGATTTATTATTTACCTTTGGAGAAGAGATCCCATATCCTGGTTTCCTAGGTCCTATGTTCTTTAATGAAGACGTGGCTAACTTGAGTGATGTCATTCTTTACTTGCTGACGACGGCAGGGCTCTCCTGACGGAAGGTTATAATTTCAGAGGAAAATGTGATCACGCCACCCCATCTCTCTCTCTCTCTCTCTCTCTCTCACACACACACACAAACCAGCCTACGCAAGTCTACAGTTACAGGCTATTTACAGGGGATATTGATTCTCGACTTTTTATATAAGTTTTACGAGAGGGTACATTCTCATATGATACATATTCTCTCTCTCTCTCTCTCTCTCTCTCTCTCTCTCTCACACACACACATTTACTATTGCTGGCATCTCTCTCTCTCTCTCTCTCTCTCTGTGTGTCTGTCTGTCTGTCTGTCTCTCTTTTTATCTGAGAGCCATCACACCAGTTGCATGACACTTGGAATCAATTTCAATCTCCATGCAAACTTCCCAGGGAGTGTTTTATTCTGTTCAGGAACAGAATACTACCTGACGCTCAAAAAAAATCAGAAACGGTTTTCATGACGCACGCTTCTAGCCTCGCTGAAACAATAATATATATATAAGTATATATATATATATATATGTATATATATATATATATATATATATATATATATATATATATATATATATATATATATATATATATATATATGTGTGTGTGTGTGTGTGTGTGTGTGTGTGGTCACCAGTATATAGTACTAAATGTTCGTGTCTTTGTATAAAAGGAATATATTGTAACTTACGCAGCTGCAGAGTAGTACCAACATCCTGCCCACACACATACATACATACACACACATATAAAACAAAATAACAACTTACCAGTGTCATATTTCGGTTACATCTACCAGAAAGAAAAAAAATAGAACTAATCATCTCTACCACCATTGTCTGGACACGAAACATATCGTCCTTATCACAGAAGCCACCTACACAGAGAATGATATTTAGTGCCCTTTTTTTGCTTATTTTCGCAATATTTTACAGAATCTGCGATGTCTAGGCTTATTATAGCGGTAATATGATCTCTCGAGATTAATAATACCGTCGAAGAGAGCTGAAATATTGTTTAATTACGGAATATTCTGAACACACAATACCTATCGCGAGACGAAAGAATTATAGTGCTTTGAAATTTTTCAACCTTAGTAGATTGACGGATATTTAGATGGGCCTATTAAGATAACAAGACGGACAGACAGGTTAGTTACTAGACGCCCGAGACGGTGAACTTGGTCCTAAGAACTAAAGTAACCAAGTGAGCGTCTACCAACTTTCCTTACAGACCTCGAAAGACACAAACACTTTACGAAGAAAAATAGATCGAAAAGAACGCGCCCGGTAAACACTTACTTTTTCCCGTGGGAATCTTTTCATCTCATAAGAAGAACAATAATAGTTCGAATGCGTGTTGTCTTTGTTTTCGTCTTTACGTTCGATATATATATATATATATATATATATATATATATATATATATATATATATATACTATATCATTCCTTGATTTCCATCTGTTTGATTTGGGTAATATTCAAATGGCAATTAATGTTCCATGGATCAGCTACCATATCCTGTTGACGGTTTATCTCTTGTTTGCTCAGATTGGGGGATGACTTTGGCAGGTTGTTTGTGATAGACTAATTAACTTTCTCTCTCTCTCTCTCTCTCTCTCTCTCTCTCTCTCTCTCTGAAATAATTATTGCAAAGTGAACGGTAATATTTTCAGTAAAAGTTTTATTTTTTGTCGCCATCTTTGTGTCAGACGAAAATAAAAATAAACCATTAAAGGCTTCTAAAAACGTATCAAGCGAGGGGTCAATAATACGGGAGGCTGGTTACGCAGTCCCTGTTTCCAGACAATATTCAGAATTATGTCAATAATAAGGTTCACGTTGATGATTATTAAGGAGAGTGGTTAATAACGAAAGGTGTGTTGACATTGTGAGCGCAGCCCAGTGATCGGGTCGCCTTTTGGGGATTTTGATTTAATAAATTGGGGTTATGTTGTATTAATAAGTCTATCGTTGGTGCACTACCTGTCTAGCTAGTGGCTTAGAATCCAGACTTGCAGAGTAAGTCTTCTTGTTCAGTGATACCCAGAATTAACGGTATATGCAAGTCATTATATTAAATTTTAAGAAAACATATTAATAATAATAATTTTTTTTCAATAGAAAGCTTGTAAATTTGCTAGATGTTTGAATAAACTCGAGACTCTAAACGAAAATCTAGCAGATGTGTTTTTTATAGCTGTATGAAACCCAGAATGTTCACAGTAAAAAGAAATAATGCCAGGAAAGGGTGGAAAAGGAACCTGGGTGAAAAATGTTGCACACTTCCCTGAGAGTCGTTTGGTCAATGGTGTGATTTATCTCGCCTCTCAGGGCTGAAAATGAATAGGCCCGCTTGAGGAAGTGGTAACAAAAGACGGTCTGAAAAGCCTTGAGTGATGGCAAGAAAGGAAATCATGAAGGTGTATTGATAATTTTCGTGAAACTCTCGTGGATGGTTACGCTCATAGATCAGCAGCCAGTGTCTATAGGCTGAGTTGAATATCACTGTCACTATAAGGACGGTGTGCTGTGCTCAGTGCTGCTCATATATCTAATCTCTCTCTCTCTCTCTCTCTCTCTCTCTTTACTGATCAAATACCACTGCTGTCGTAAGAATACATGAAGTAGAGTCAGATTTATACTGTTTGAAAGTTTCTTTATACTTCTGACAGAAACCACCTTACGAAGACGAGAAGTGAAATCGCCAGTAGTACAAGAATTGTCCTCCGATTCTTCCATCTAATTACTTTCAAAATTTAGGAGAAGACGGGGAAAGGAAGTTAATTAACAAGGATAACTTTATTTTCTGTCCAAAAGATGGAAAGCGGAAAACCGAATCTCTGCCTTGTGACCGGTGAATGAAGGAAAAGAGCGAACTATCGGTCTAGTGGAGGAGGAGAGGCAGCCATTCGTCTCCGGGGAGATCCAGATGTTGATATTCTTTCCTTTTTTTCTCTCTTTTCCCATCTATTAGAAATGTGTTCTATTGGTTGTTTATTCCCCCCCCCCTTTTCTTCTCTTTCATTTATGAGATGTTTATGCTAGGTGATATATACTGAAGGCGCATATAGTACTAGTCTTAACTGTTATGTTTCAGGTTTCTTTATAATGCTAAAACAAAACATACAGAAACAGTAGTATATATATATATATATATATTATAATATTATTTATATATAAAAAATATATATCTATATATGAATGGAGGATAAAAGGATTTCCCTTAATACATTGTTACTGATCTTGCCAATACGCTTCGAGCAATTCCTTTGAACCCTTCTTTGTCACCAATCTTTCTCTCTCTCTCTCTCTCTCTCTCTCTCTCTCTCTCTCTCACAATTGCGCAAATAAATTGCGACCTCGCCCACGAATTCAGGTGGTTAGGTCCGCAAATCTTGTGATAATAGAATCGCCTTTGTTTATCCAACGTACGACGCTCAGGGGAACCGATTGGATGGTTGTCCCTGAGTTATAGTTGTTGTTGTGGAAAGTCTTCGGAAAAGCTGCTCCTCTATTTATAAAAACGTAAATAAACAATGGTTATTGTTATCTTTCAATTATAGAAATAATCATTCTCGGAATGATTTAGAAATTAGTTCAACTTTTGTTTTAGTGTAATGTTTGACTGGGAGCGTTATCTATACTTTGTATATTTTTTATTCTTTCCATTTTTCTGTGTGGTAGCGTAAAGACCAAATTCAGTGAAAAAGATTCCTACGTTTCAAGAAGCAATTATTTAGCCCTTTCGGTAGAGACGAAATTATATTCAGAGTCAGGACTGCTTTAATTCATTTGAAAGAAAACTTGACAAGACGCAAAGCATTTTGGTAACTATGGTAATTTCATATTTTCTATTTCATGAATTGTTAACTGATTTTTCTTTCAATATTTCCCAGTGCCTTCTGTTACTTCTCTCTAGTGAACACCACATTCTTTGGAAGCTTTTTGAATTTCCAATCAAAGGCCCCTTGGGTGGGTTTGTTCCATATGAATAGGGTTCATCTGTACATAATAATATAATACGTCTATCCACGTACTATTTGCGCTCGAGCGCGTAACCTATCCTTGTGCGCACGCCTTTCATCCGACCCTCTTCCTTTGAGGGAAATAGGAATGGGATGAACTATGATTACAACTTCAGTCTAAATCACGTTAATTCCGATGACGTCATGCCACATTAGATCTCCCCCAACCACATATCCCCCGCGGTTAAACCTCGTAATCTGATTTATTTACTCCTACTCGTCACGCGGACGTAACTTCAATGTGAATCCTGATTAACTTTGCTAGAATCCCGGTTTCCAGCGGTACATTACGTGGGCGGGCTCTGTTATGAGGTATTCCGTCATCTAGCGACGCCTATGGGACTATAGGTCTAAAGATCTTACGTTACATAATCAAGCCGGATCATTGTAAGATAAAGTGTCCAGACGTTTCCTAGTTTGGCATAAACACATAAACACAGTTTACGTCACCCGGTAAACAACAGAAATGTTATTAACGTTTTCAATGAATAAATGCTTCGATAAAACAGAACCACGGATGCAGGAGCTGAGTCTACATGGAACCAAGGACCTCCCTAATACCATATATTGACGATATGGAAAATAAGAATAAAATAAAACAACGAGAAAGATAAATGAAAGGGTTAGAACCACGCCTGTAATTGGATATCGGTTCAACCTCATCTGTCAAAAGTAGACATCCCGAACAGCTTTTTCAAGGCAGTTTTCTCCAGTAACCATAACTTTGCATGAGCTCTGCTTAGGCCTACATACATCAGTGTTATAAACATAGACGCATCTTTAAATAATGCTATTTGTATCAGTTGGCTAACGGTCAAAATAGCAAGATTGCGTGCTAGCAACGAGTTCTGGTCGTTTCGGCCGTATAAGCAATCTTCTAGGTTCGGCAATTTCCAGTTTACGCGCAAAAATGGGCGATGTGTTTAATACCAGCCCCTTTGGGATGCACGTGAAACATGAAATAATGACGGTAAATACCACGGACATAACGTCTTACGTTGTAGACCGCAAGACGTTTCGGCCTGAAGGACTTAGGGCCGAAACGACCTGCAGGACCGCTAGCAACAAGGCAGCTTAGTGGGTCCTGAGTCTAACAGCAACGAACTGCTCTCATTTATGCCGCGCAGAGACCAGACATCACTTAATTAAATAGGATCAAAGTCGTCCCCTACAGAAAGGAAAGATGGAAGGGAAGGATAAATCCGTACTAATGACTGAGGGACTCACAATTTCCGCTACTTTACCTTTGACAGACAGCGAAGCCTGAAATCCTACACATAATCCGGTGTGGGACGCGTCTAGGATCTCCGGAGAAACCATTAAAATATATTCCATCCTTTAATGTGGCTGCTTTTGGACAAAATTTAATCATAAAGTAGATTATGGCACAGAAACAGAAATTATTAAAATCAGATTTAGTTTATAGCAAGAGACGAAATAGTACTTGGATAGGATTAAAAGTATTAAAGAGTAATCTTACGTAGAATTTGTTGAAAGTATATGTCAGGAAGAACACTCATTTAGCCAACGTTAGCTTCTGCGCGCGCGCGTTTGTGTGTGTGTATGTGAGAGAGAGAGAGAGAGAGAGAGAGAGAGAGAGAGCTGCTAGTCTTGAAACTAAAGCAAATCTACTGAAATTCCCATATTCAAGTGTGTAGTACAGCCTTCTCGGAAACACAGATCTCTTAATAGTCAGCCATTTCACAGTATCAGAAATGGAACCTCAGGCTTCGGACGAATCTCAGAGTACAGCCAAATCGCTTTTAGTCAAGTCCCGCTATCTCCAATTTATTCCCCATCGTGTCCAAAGTAGCCAACTCGGTCTTGACGTTTCGTCTGATAGTTGTAAATTGAATTATCGCAGTTAGCCATGCTCCAGAGTGGTGAAGCGGATCTGAAATGTAGTACCGACCGTGCAGCTCTGGCAAATAATTCGATCGAGACTATTAGGCCTATACCTGTATGGACCAAGGTCTAAAGAATACGGACAAGCTCAGTTTCAGTGAGATTTCACGTTTTGTTTGCGTTTTCTCCATTTTTCTCTGTCCCAAGTCTTTCTCCCTTCCGAATTTTGACTCGATGGATCATGGAGTATC
>NC_061098.1:6936929-6954429 GCF_015104395.2 Macrobrachium nipponense
CATGGAGTATCTAGTATTTAGTTGTTCAGAAGGTATTTTAGACATGCAAATGCACTAGTCGATAAGACTTATAGCCTATTGTGTTGAACGACCCTCTTTTCTGTCTGTTATCTTTCCTATGTGTGGATTTTTTCCCTTTTATCAGCAGAGATAAAATATTATGGAAAGTGCATTGACTCCATACGTAGACAAGCTCTTTAACAACCGTCACGCACTTTTTACCTCCTATCTAAAGTAACTCTGGTTGTTTAGGAGGGTAACCTAGTTCCTCCAAGATTTCGGTTATTTTATGGGACTATGGGAAGTCTGGAGATGATTAAAGAAAATCCCGCGTCTCAATTTCCCAGGCGGAAATGATTGGTTCAGTCTTTCCTCCATGACTCTTTATTTTTTATTAGGCTTTGTGCCATGTTAGCTGTTCTCATATACATGCATACATAGCTATATACATACATACATACATACATACATACATACATACATACATACATACATACATACATACATACATACATAATTTGATTTGTAAGTGATTTAAAAACCAAATTAACAGAAAACCGTAATAAAAACTATATGAATACCACCATTTATTAAATCAATTTGATTAATTCAAGCACAGACAGAGATGAATATATATACATACACACACACACACACACACACACACACACACACACACACACACATATATATATATATATATATATATATATATATATATATATATATATATATAATCACAATGTGGAGAGGTAGAGGTATGTCTCAGCGTACATACGTAATTTATTGCCGACGTTCACATCACTTCGGCGCATTTTCAAGGCTGGGAATTGATAAAAATACAAACATATAAGACTCGTCGCTGATAAAACAAGGTATAATATTTAAAATTGGACACTAAAACACTAAAACATTTAAAATGTAAAAATTACTGTACAACAACACTACTATGAGATTCAGGGCCTCTGTAACACGGTTTTTTCGCAATAACTTTTTATCTATGCATTTCATAAATATAACGCTTATTCAGAATACATATTATATCTACACATAAATTTTGACTGTATTCGGCATTACGTAGGTTGAATAAACTTGGTACTTATAATGTAAATGTGACTTTTTTTGAAGACGGGCCAACTTATTCAGAGAAAAGGTTTCGAACGCACTCGTTACGTAACTTATGACAGCATTTCCTCCCTCTTTCTCGATGGATGATTGACTATATACATAACGAAGGCTAGACCTCTGGCAACAATGACATACAAATTTAAATACAAGCAAAGCAGTACACCTTTATGAACTCTGAAACCTCTCCACTGATAATTGTCATAATGAACAAACCAACAAAATATGTTAATAAATACAAAAACACTTCGATTATTAGTCTAACTCCCAAAATAAGTGTCCTAAGAAATTACAGTCTACTTGATAGGTCACAATCAGATTGACAAGATATAGGGAATAGTTGGTAATTTTCAAAAACATAGTAGACAAGCTTGATTTGATAACTGCTATATCCAATATCAAGCAATTTTTATTTATTGGCTATTTACTGAAAAAAAATAGCCGGTACCGCATTTTGGCTTTAAACCTTCACCAATAATTATCGTCGGAATGATGACTTCACGAGGCTCCACCCACTTTGGCCTCGTTATAATTCAGGATAACACTTAAGGCTATCATGGGCATTGTTGGATTAGAAAATTTAACTTCTGGCTATAAAAACTCATTTCTCGAGAAGTTGTAAGAAATGCTAAATGATTCTCAAGGATCCCAGCAGTTGGCCTAAACGTTTAATTCATGTATATTACTGCTATTACTACAGAAGTATTGCTACGCTAGCACCTCACCCACATCTACGTATCGTTCCGCCATTCATAAAGTCTTTATATCCAACATGTCGTACGGCCTAAAGAAGAAGAAGAAAAAAATATTCTTTCAAGATTAGGAGATCCTCTTTCTTGAAGAAAGGAGCCCATCTAGTTTTTAGATTATTGTAGGTTTGGTGGGCTAGAGCTGACACATGTTTTCTTAGACAGATGTAATCGGGGTACTTATGTTGGACGCACGAAGAGGCTGCTACAAGTCCGTTTCTGCGCCCACAAAGGAGTCAGTTTCCGAACAGGATGCAAACTATCTATTCCAGAGCTATCTAGCGTCCGTGACCACTCTATTACCTGTCGCTCCCGCTTGGACATCGGTGATTTTAAAATTATTGGATCAGCCAATGAAGATGATGAGTTTAACACTGGAATCCATTTTAATCAAAACCAATGTACCGAATTTAAATGCCCAGTCCTCGTCAGTTCAGTTGTTCATAGCCTAACCACTTGTTTGTTTAAATCAGTTCTGTCTCGTCTTTGTATAGTTTTGTGTGTGTGTATGTTTTTTTTTCTCTTTTTTTTTCCCCGCTCTGTCCTTCAGTCTCCTTCTATTTTTTACTCAGGTAGGTTGTTTCTCCAACCTAGTGTTGTTGTACAGTAATTTTTACATTTTAAGTGTTTTAGTGTTTTAGTGTCCAATTTTAAATATTATACCTTGTTTTATCAGTGACGAGTCTTATATGTTTGTATTTTTATCAATTCCCCAGCCTTGAAAATGCATCGAAGCGATGTGAAACGTCCGCAATAAAGTACGTATGTACACTGAGACATGCCTTTACCTCTCCACCTTGTGATATCTGTAGGGCTTGAGCCCCCTTACTAGTCTTATATATATATATATCATATATATATATTATATCTATACTTTATATATATCTATATATTATATACTAATATATATTAATAATATATATATATATATGTAATTAATATATATAATATATATTGTGACAAAGTATTAAGTATCTAGTTACTACACTTGCCATTCATTAATTGTTACTTCACAACAGCCAGACACCTGAACCTTCATCACAGGTACTAAACGACTGAATACTCTAAAGGCAACAGTGATCCCTTAAACAACTTACCAGTATTATAGAAAATCAGGCTAAGTTCATCAAAACAGGTGTGAGGTAATCTTGTAAGTAATTAAATTAATTAAAGGGCATCACTCCATCAACAACTTTAAAAGTCTAAGTATTTCCCTGATTTCAGAAGTCGAAGTACTTCCCTGGTTCTAACTCACTTACAAGTAAATTGAAGGAAAACAGCTCAGTTACCACTCTATGTTTCTACCTAAGCAAATCATAATTATACTGGTGAAAAAGAAAACACTTATAAAAATTCTAAATACAAAAATTTATTATTAAACTCTAAATTTATAAGTGAAATACACAATATCAGGGAAAATTACTGTTACTTGAAAACAAAGCAGCTTAATTAATTTTTGAATTAATAAAGTAAAATTATATAAAAATTAATTTATCACAAAATTCAAGAAAATTGTTTAATTCAATCAAAATTCATAAGTGTTAAGTAATAACTAAAAATTGGAAATAAATTCACAAAGGCTAAACAACACTGAAACTTGAAAAGAATTCTAAGTAAATGCAAATTAATTCACAAGTGTTAAATTCAATTAAATGTGCAACGATTAATTAATGAAAACAACTAAGTTAATTAAATTGTGAATGCAACTGAAAAAACAGAAAAATGTGGAAAATGCCAAAATTGTAAAAAGCAGCAATCACACAGAAAAAAAAAAATAAAAACAAACTTCAATAAGAAAATGGATAAATGCACAGAAAATCACTTCAATAAGAAAATGGATAAATGCACCAAAAAAAATCACTTCAAATGAAACAAACACAAAACATAAAAACTTGCAATGTGCAAACACTGAAATCGTTTCACTCAAACCATTGTAACTATTAGTTGCAACTAATAAACTTTTAATAACTCACATTACCTTGGTACCAATTTTCTTTATGCTGCAGGCAACTCCAAAAATTTCACCCATTCACAATATTTCAAAAATAAAAAGGCGCCATTACACACTTGTACAATGTTTGTTCAGATTCCACAAAAACACTAAATAATACTAAATAAATCTAAGAAATATCAAATCTGAAATTTACAAGCGACCATTCAGTAAGTATAAAATCTTTACGTTAATGTGAACTCAAAAGTGGAGAGAGAGAGAGAGAGAGAGAGAGATTTAAACGCTATGAGGATTTAAGTCTGAATGAATCTATATTTCTCCTTGTATAGGCACTTCAAGAGACTGACGGGGGCTCAAAACGTTTTGGGCTTGTGAAAGATGGTGCAGTCTTTCCAGAAGCTTCTAATATGACGTAACTTTACAGAAAAATCGTGAAATCTCTACGTGATATTCGGCAAATACATACATGTATGAAACCAGTCATGCTCTCTACATGTTCCAAACAGAAGTCGAGCGAGTAAGTTTGATTAAGATTGACATGTATCCAAAACGCAACGGAGACCTCGAGATCTCTTAATCTGAGGTGTTGACATATTAGGGAAACAATTCTAGCTCGGAATGGACAAAGTTAATCTCTCTCTCTCTTTTCATTCTTCGTTACGTTAACTTTTACATTATGTAATGCGAAATCAGAACATACATTTTAAGACATCCTATTACTCTAAGCTAAATTAGGAATCTGTAAATGTTACAAAACTCTTTTCTAACATTTAATACAGTCAAAGAGACGATATCTTCATTACAAAACTAACAGCATATGATAATAAATATATATATATATATATATATATATATATATATATATATATATATATATATATATATATATCGAGCTACAAATGTCCTTTAATATCTAATTCGCATTAGCCAACCCCTTCACTGCCAGTCCGGGAATTGAAGAGGTCGATGGTTCGTGCCTGTCGGCCAGCAATTCTATTATCGCTGAATAAATTCCCCTTCGGTTAAACATATATGAAAATATATTAATCCGAGGTAGAGCGAATTAGATATTAAAGGACATTTGTAGCTCGATATATGTATATGAATCACGGTAATGTGATATGACTTATATATATATATATATATATATATATATATATATATATATATATATATATATGTGTGTGTGTGTGTGTGTGTGTGTGTATGTATATATATAAACTAATGACAAACTTGAATTTAGTAAACATAACATCCTAAAATTACCCATGATGAAAGGTTTTTAGATATTCCTAGAATTTTAAAGCTTTTAACATAAATGTTGATTTCAGTAATATTATTGTCAAGAGTTTAGTAATAAAAAATTCTCCCAAAGATCTTCCAGGCTGTATATATGAAATTCCTAGCAAAAAGTGTGATAAAGTCAAATACGGACAAACCGGTAAATCTCTTTAACAACGTCTCAAACAGCGCCAATATTCTGTGAGAACTGGGCAAATATCGAATGCATTATTCGTACATATGAGAGATTTAAATCATCCTATTAACTGGAGTCAAGCAAGAGCCTTAATCCCATGTAAATGAGACGGTTAAAAGGAATATCATTGAATCTTGTTTCATCAAGTCCAATAATGGAAATGTTCTAAATTAAAGTCTTGGTTTATTTAAACTTGATGTCCTCATAATGAAAAAAGTTGTAGATAAATATAAACAACAAAATTAATATATTCAGTTTTTACATGTTTTGGACTGTAGGATACTTTGTAGTTTCCGTTAGGGTTAGTTTAGGTTTGTGACCGTGTGATATCCGATAATCCTGGATTATCTCTTTTAATTTTACCCTTTTGACAAATAACCATCTGGTATTCTTGATCTTGTTGTTTACCTAATAACTTTCTCTCAAATTGTATTTCATTAATTCTGTATGTTTTTTTTAATTGTGTTGTAATTTATAAATGTTGAATTTTAGAGTAATTTTTAAAGTAATTTTTAAGTAATTTTATTTATTGTTTAACAGATTCCCTGAAGATGAAATAATGATATTACGAAACGTAGGAAATAAAGAATTGAAATTAATTGCAACGTTTCTAATAGTCCACCTTCACGCTCATATATATATATATTATATATTATATATATATATATATATATATATATATATATATACAATATATATCTATCTATCTATCTATCAATCTATATATAGAGATAGCTATATAATTATAAGTATATATATATATGGAAAGACGGATTAGACACATAAACAAGCCCCATAGTAGAGGAAATAATAACATTATACTGTATCTCTACAGCCAAGGGAGGCACGGAGGTAAACAATCTGGTTGGGTGGGCGGAGAGAGAGAGAGAGAGAGAGAGAGAGAGAGAGCGCAGTCAATGCTGCCTGAAATTTACCCGCCTCTGGGCCTAATAACTTTAGCCCTGGAAAGAGCCACGTAGGGCAGGGGTATAATATAGGCTTAGGAGTATTATTTCTGTCGAGTGTGGTAAGTATTTTCATTAGGTGAGGGAGGTCTCCATATTAGACTCTATTTCTATGTCGCCAGAGGGAGTTTGTTGAGCGTATAAATATTGGTACGTTAGCGTGTGTTTAAGAGGGGGATGCTAGTTTATGCAAATCTTTATCGTACTTATACTATATATATATATAATATATATATATATATATATATATATATATATATATATATATATATATGTGTGTTGTGTGTGTGTGTGTGTGTGTGTGTGTGAGAGAGAGAGAGAGAGAGAGAGAGAGAGAAATGTACTGCTATGTAGTCCTCAGTAAAATGAAAAAATCTTCAAGCCAGAATATCTAAATATTTTGCATATTAGCCACTTCGACGTGTTTAATACAAGGCCGTTGGGGATTACCGTAAAAACATAAACAAAAAACTATAAATATCATAAAGATGATGGCCCTCTAAGAGACAGTCAGCTGTTTCCTTCATGGTTGAACCACAACCTTTTTCCCCTCTTTCCTCTTTCTAGTGTTGTACCAACGCCATCTTGAATTCAAGATAGCGTTGGTTGTACGGTCGTGGGCAAGAATAAGGCATAAGGTTAATCGACTAGTACCTCCAAAGATTGAAAGCAAGTTTATCTAAGCCTAAGAATCTATCGTATGGGTCTAGTAGCTTCGCCATTCTGCCACGTTACTCCACTGAACTCGAGGAATAAGGCAGAGATTTAAATCGTTATCACCAGTTATAGTTTCTTCTTATATCCATGCGTTTGGTTTCTGTTATCTCCCTTTTATCGCCCCTTTCTTTGTAAGAACCCATTCTCATTTTTCTTACTCTCCTCTTTCCTCTCTACCCTAGTACCAGGATCTTTAATCCTAGCCTTAGTCCTATCTTCGAGTTCCTTCTCCATTTACGAAAATAAAAAAAGCAAAAACAAAATATCCCGTAGTGATTAACCCTTATTTTCAATCAGTATTTCATACATTTTTCTAAATAACTGAAAACCCAAAGCCACTGCGCTGTGTCTGATCTACGTAAAAGTTAGGAGTTGAATGGAACTCGCGTAAAAATAGGCGAGGGAACCGGATGGAAAAAAGTATTGACTTAAAAAGTTTGTCTGACGCCGGTATTTACCTTAAACATTTTCTCTTTGGTGTTGCACCAATTGGAAATGCCGCCTATTGATTCTCTCTCTCTCTCTCTCTCTCTCTCTCTCTCTCTCTCTCTCTCTCTCTCTCTCTCTCTCTCACCTTAACTGCAAGTATAAAGTTCATTGATACTATTTTTAAACTTCCTACTATATCTGTCTATGCAATATCGTTTTTGCTCTGGTTAGTCAGCCAGTTTCATTTTTTTAAAATAATTATTTGCTCTATTATATGGAAAAATGTTGTTTCTTTTAAGCGTAAAATTGAATTGAACTGAATACAGAATTTAGGCAAAAGGCCAAGCACTGGGACCTATGAGGTTATTCAGCGCTGAAATGGAAATCGGCAGTAAAAGGGTTTGAACGGTGTAATCAGTTGTTGGGAGAGGATGGACTTAAGATGGAAGAGAATATGAAAGGCGGTACAGTAAAAGGAACGAAAGGGGTTGCATCTAGGGGCCTAAGGAACGTTGCAAAGAACCTTAATTAATGCCAACAGTGAACCGCACGAGGTGTACTGACGGCACTAACCTATTATTTTATTTGTTCAACGCATTAGCCTAGTTAGAAACTACACGGCTGTCACTTCCATCAGCCCTCAAATGAAAGCAAACCAATTCACAAAAGCGAATTCAAACTATTGATTGATCAGTCTGGCATTCTGCTCGCGCTACGTATCTAGATATAACTCATAAATGCATTGACAAAATGTTTGCTTTTTCCTTTCATCGGCAGAGGCCCAAATTCCAGCAAGGGAAAAATTAGAGCCAATCATTAAACAATCGTGTTTTGTGATTTTTCGAAATGGAGCAGGGGCAGACAAATGAGCAATTATAGGGTATTTTCATTTTCCACAAACTGTGTGATAGCATCAACACCACTGGGCCATTAAGGAAAAAAATTCCGATTTGAATGGTTTCGTACAGACATTTTAAACATGACATATACACAACGCAGACACACACACACACACTCACACTCATAAACTCTGGTTCAGCTCAGAACGCAGTATGGGCCTATAGTGGTAATATAGGGTGCACTAAAATACATTAAAGGTGCATTATGCCCAGTTAAGCCTACGTTCCTGGTTATGCGAAAATACAACCCCGAAGTTATGTGTATGACTAAAAGATCATTCAGTTCCAATGACTCAGTAATTCGATACTTCTTTGCTGCCTAAATGTCATAACAGTTTTGGTTAGCATGTTGCCAGAGGAATCTTTTTAGGTCCACTGGACATTATTTTCCTCAAAATACTGGTAAACTGACTGACCCAATGTCTTGTGACCAACTCCACGAATGGGGAGCTTCTATGACCCATCAAATTTCATTAAATATCTAAACCATATTTTCCTCACAACCACTTTCATTGCTCTGTTCTTGAGCCTTCATTCACCATTCGTGAGTCTAATGTTCATTTATGACTCTCCGTCGTTTCCCCCATTTCCCACGTTTATCATTCATTACTCCCCCTTCTATATCTATGGTTCTTTTAATCCTGTGAAACCAGACGGTAAAAGCTGCACTGTTAACCGGGTCTCAGGGAGCCTTTTCATCCTTTGTTCATATACATCGCCCTAGATAAAACGACCCTGTCTCTTTTGATCACTTAGGATGCGATGGAATCGAGAATACGGAGAATTTAAAAATGAGAAAAATCCAATGTGTCTCTTTAAAAATGTCATACTTTTTAGGTTCAAAGGTGGCTGGCAGAGTTACGTTTTTCGAAAAGTTTTCTTCATCTCCCCTTGGAGGAAACGAAAATGAATATTATAGTGAAAGTGGCAATGTGAAACTGTAGCTTTAATAGTTAACTAGACAAGCGTGATGAGGGAGAATCATATAATAGGGTGAAGAGAAATTGGATGATGTGTGGTTAATGGTTAGACTTACGGCAGAAGAATTATAACAATAATATAATGTGTAAAATCCCCAAATGGGGTTGTGGGTCCGCCATGATGTATTTGGGGATTTAGGAAGTTAGGGAGATGGAATAAAAGCAGTGAGTCGTGGGAAGAGAGCGTAATAAGTTTAGTGAAGGAAAAAGAATTACACCAATATTTTTCAGAGTAGATATTTATTATTTATTTTAATTTGTAAGCTCCTTGCATTATACGTAACTCAAAAATATTACAAATATATTCATTTGCAATTTCAAGCTTTAATTATTCTAATATTGAACCTGAGTTTTGACTCACAGTTACAGTGCTCGCTTGACTATAAAGAACGATACTTCTCTAACTTGGCCCCGTCGAAGTCCTCAGAAGCCTTCAGTTATTCCAAGTCCTTCCGAAGGCTCCGTGACGAATCTCCCAAAGCAAGAAAAATGGCCTTGGAGCCAAAATGAGGATCTGGAGAATTCCCGGAATTCTAGTGGCGTTTTCTAATTCCAACGTTTTGATCGGGTGGAAAGAAAGGTAACCATGTTGGCACTTGGTAAATTTAACTTTGTGAAAAACTTATTGGCTCTAATCCCTGCCGGATCAGTGGTACCTTTAATAAATGGAAATTGGATCCGAAACCTCGGATTATCTATTGGTAAGCACGCAGTAGCTCTTGTTCTGGGAGCAATTTTTGGCCGCGTACATCAGTACATTGAAGGCCAAAAGGCTCCCCAGATTGGTCAAGATGCTACCACACGCAAGAACGACGACGACCTTTATTGCGCCACTGAAATGATCTCGCTTTTGAAGGAAGAATGGAAAGACGCAAAGGAGGAGTACTTTTTCCTTCTAGATGAATTCGAAGAGATGAATTTTAACGAAGCTGCTGAAATGAGAAGGAATCAAAATTTGCTCGACGATTTCATGGAAGAAAAGTATAACATCGAAAAGCTTGGTGGTCAAAATCGCGACTGTGCTGAAGAAGAAAATAAACTTCTGAAGAAGAAAATAGAAGAGTTGGAGGACGAATTAATCCAGAAAGCCAAGGAAGCTGAAACTGTATACGAACAGCTAGCACGGAAGGAGAGAGAATGTGAAAACCATCGAGAAAAACTGGAAGAACTCCAGAACCAAGCCGTGGACAATGATTTCTATTGTGGATACCTTGAAGAGAAGGTGAAGACCCACGAAGCCGACAGAAAAAAGCTGCTCCAGGCGACGACACATCTCGAGGAGAGATTGCAAGCCTCACAGCGAGAAGTGTCTGCTCTAGAAAGAAATCATGACCTAGAGAAAAATCACAGTAATCAGACTCAAAAGAATCTAGGCGATCAGAAGAAGGTCCATATCCAGGAAACCACAGATCAGTCGCTTCAACAGGAGGATGAAAAAATGAATGCGACATTAGAGGAACAAGAACGACTAGTATCCGTGATAAACAATTGTATGACGAATGAAAAGAATAAGAATAATGCTTTGGCTGAAGAAAACAAGGTAAAAGGAAACATGTTCTGTAAACTTGGACGGCTGGAAGAAGCAAGTGAATGTTTCCTCAGAGTATTGGATATAGACGACGATCAGGCTAAGACTGGGATTATGCCTCTTGTTGCTTGGCAAACACAGGGAAGCTATGATGCAGCTTGAGAAATTAGAAGATCAAGAAGATTTGGTTGCAGCTGCCAAAACCCTACAAAGAATGCAACGTCATGGCTGCCCATACTACATCCTAGGTATTGCAGAGGATGCTAATTTGAAGGCAATAAAGTGGGCCTATAGGAAGCGGGCACTGAAGTTCAACCCTGATAACTGCCAAGGATCTGAAGAAGAGCGACATCGCAGAATGGATATCATGCAGAAGGTCAACTATGCTAATGATCTCCTATACAATACTGATGAAAGAGGAGAATACAACGCAGTCAGGGAGTTCATCAAGGACCTGGCAGCTGAAGTGTTTCAAGATCCTCAGAAGGCAATGAAAGTAAAGAAGAAACCTGGAAGGGCAACGAAGAGGCCGAAAACTAAAGGAAACTAGGAAGGAACAAACAGAAGAAACAGCCTGTGATTAACCAAAATTGTGAAGGATTTTGACTTGTCACCAGGTGATGCTGCTGCATCGTGTTCCAGAGGCATTGCGATCTTCTTGGCCCATTCGATGGATTGACTGCAAGATGGGTGTTCACTGCTGCTCCCCCCGGCAGCAACCAGCAACGGGAGGTCCCCCCACCTCCTACACACCCATCCTGCAATCAAAACCATCGAATGGGTCAAGAAAATCACACTGCCTCTGGAGCATGACGCAGCATCATCAACTGGAGACCAGTCGAAAGCCTTCACATGGGCTGTTTCTTTGTAGTTGTGAAGACAAGCGTTGTGATCGGTCTTTTCAACAGGCTTCCCTGGCGATTCTCTCGTCTTCCTGACAAAGGCAGGAGGACCAACTCTCAGGATGAAAGCGAACAGTTATTCGAAGGAAGGAGGAACAGCTCTCTGGATGAGAGCCAACAGTTATTTGGAGGAAGGAGGACCAGCTCTCAGGATGCAAGCTAACAGCTGTTTGGAGGCTGGAGGACAAGCTTTCAGGATGAGAGCCAACAGCTGTTCGGAGGGCCACAGGGCACCCCCTCTCCTGTCAAATGATAACCTCTGGAATAGGGATCGATACCAAATCACCTATTAGTGGAAAGCAACCACTGGTGTGGCGTCAAAACCCTAAGTTAATGCCTTCTACTTCATAAGTGAATTGGGTTATGTATTGCATGTTAAATCCCATCTTCTGCATATACTATTGTGGCAACCTCTGGCGCGGCGTAAAAACCCGTAAGTTCAATGCCTTCTATATATGCAAAATATGGGCTATGCAATGCATAATGGCTCCATTACTTGCATATACTACTGTGGCAACCTCTGGCACGGCGTAAAAACCTGTAAGTTCAATGCCTTCCTATGCATGCATGCAAAAATATGGCCTTTATGCAATGGCAATAATGGCTGTCCATTACTTGCATATACTACTGTGGCAACCTCTGGCGTGGCGTAAAAACCCGTAAGTTCAATGCCTTCTATATATGCAAAATATGGGTTATGCAAGGCATAATGGCTCCATTACTTGCATATACTACTGTGGCAACCTCTGGCATGGCGTAAAAACCCGTAAGTTCAATGCCTTCTATATATGCAAAATATGGTTTATGCAATGCATAATGGCTCCATTAACTTGCATATACTACTGTGGCAACCTCGGGCGTGGCGGTAAAAAAACCCGTAAGTGTTCAAGCTTCTTATAATATTGCCCAATAATGTATGGTTCAAATTTGGATAATGCCTCCATTGCTTGCATAATATACTGGGGCACCTCTGGCCGCGGCGTAAAAAATCCGTAAGTTCAATGGTTCTAATATGCAAAAATTGGTTTATATTGGGTCTCCATTGCTTGCATACTACTGTGGCAACCTCTGGCTTGCAAAAACCCGTAAAGTCAATGCCCTTCTATAATGCAATATGGTTTATGCATTGCTAATGGCTCCCATTACTTGCATTATACTACTGTGGCAACCCTGGCGTTTGGCGTAAAAAGCCCGGAGCTATGCAAAATATGGGTTATGCAATGCATAATGGCTCCATTACTTGCATATACTACTGTGGCAACCTCTGGCGTGACGTAAAAACCCGTAAGTTCAATGCTTTCTATATATGCAAAATATGGTTTATGCAATGCATAATGGCTCCATTACTTGCATATACTACTGTGGCAACCTCTGGCGCGGCGTAAAAACCCGTAAGTTCAATGCCTTCTATATATGCAAAATATGGTTTATGCAAGGCATAATGGCTCCATTGCTTGCATATACTACTGTGGCAACCTCTGGCGTGACGTAAAACACGTAAGTTCAAATCCTTCTATATATGCAAAATATGGTTTATGCAATGCATAATGGCTCCATTACTTGCATATACTACTGTGGCAACCTCTGGCGCGGCGTAAAAACCCGTAAGTTCAATGCCTTCTATATATGCAAAATATGGTTTATGCATTGCATAATGGCTCCATTGCTTGCATATACTACTGTGGCAACCTCTGGCGCGGCGTAAAAACCCGTAAGTTCAATGCCTTCTATATATGCAAAATATGGTTTATGCAATGCATAATGGCTCCATTACTTGCATATACTACTGTGGCAACCTCTGGCGCGGCGTAAAAACCCGTAAGTTCAATGCCTTCTATATATGCAAAATATGGTTTATGCAATGCATAATGGCTCCATTGCTTGCATATACTACTGTGGCAACCTCTGGCGCGGCGTAAAAACCCGTAAGTTCAATGCCTTCTATATATGCAAAATATGGTTTATGCAATGCATAATGGCTCCATTACTTGCATATACTACTGTGGCAACCTCTGGCGCGGCGTAAAAACCCGTAAGTTCAATGCCTTCTATATATGCAAAATATGGGTTATGCAATGCATAATGGCTCCATTACTTGCATATACTACCGTGGCAACCTCTGGCGTGACGTAAAAACCCGTAAGTTCAATGCCTTCTATATATGCAAAATATGGTTTATGCATTGCATAATGGCTCCATTGCTTACATATACTACTGTGGCAACCTCTGGCGCGGCGTAAAAACCCGTAAGTTCAATGCCTTCTATATATGCCAAAATATGGGTTATGCAATGCATAATGGCGGCCATTGCTTGCATATACTACCGTGGCAACCTCTGGCGCGGCGTAAAAACCCGTAAGTTCAATGCCTTCTATATATGCAAAATATGGTTTATGCATTGCATAATGGCTCCATTGCTTGCATATACTACCGTGGCAACCTCTGGCGCGGCGTAAAAACCCGTAAGTTCAATGCCTTCTATATATGCAAAATATGGTTTATGCAATGCATAATGGCTCCATTACTTGCATATACTACTGTGGCAACCTCTGGCGCGGCGTAAAAACCCGTAAGTTCAATGCCTTCTATATATGCAAAATATGGTTTATGCAATGCATAATGGCTCATTGCTTGCATTATACTACTGTGGCAACCTCTGGCGCGCGTAAAATCCTGTAAGTTCAAGCCTTCGATATATGCAAAATATTGGTTTAGCAATGCATAATGGCTCCATTGCTTGCATTTAACTACTGGAACCTCTGGGCGCGGCGTAAAAACCCGTGAAGTTCAATGGCCTTCTATTATATGCCAAAAATATGGGTTTATGCAATGCATAATGGCTCACCATTACTTTGCAATACGACTTTTTTTTTTTTTTTTTTTTTTTTTTTTTTTTTTTATTTTTTTTTTTTTTTTTTCCTGTGGCAAACCTTGCTGGCGAGCCCCGGTTAGAAAAAAAACCCCGTAAGGTTCAATGGCCCTTCTATTATATTGCAAAATATGGTTTGATGCAATTAGCATTAATGGCTCCATTACTTACATATACTACTGTGGCAAACCTCTGGCGCGGCGTAATAAAAACCCGTAAGTTTCAATGCCTTCTATATATGCAAAATATGGGTTATGCAATGCCAGAATGGTCTCCATTACTTGCATATACTACCGTGGTCAACCTCTGGCCGTACGGGTAAACCCGTATTTCAAAAATGCCTTCCCTATATATGCAAAATAATGGTTTATGCAAATTGCCATAATGGATCCATTGCTTACATAACTACTGTGCAAAACCTCTGGCGCGGCGTAAAAACCCTTAAGGTTTCAATGCCTTCTATATATTGCAAAATAATGGGTTAATGGCAATGCCGTATAGGCCTCCATTGCTTGCAATATACCTACCGTGGCAACCTCTGGCGCTGGCGTAAAAACCCGTAAGGGTCAATGCCTTCTATATTGGCAAAATAATGGTTTTGGCATTTGCCTAATTTTTTTTTTTGGCTTTCCAATTGCTTGCATATTACTTACCGTTGGCAACCTCTGGCGAAAAGGCGTAAAAACCCGTAAGGTTTCAATTGCCCTTCTATACATGCAAAATATGGTTTAATGGCAATGCCATTAATGGCTCCATTAGGCTTGCATTATACTACTGTGGCAACCATACCTACAAGGCGCGGGGTCGTAAAAAAACCCGTAAAATTCAATGCCATTCTATATAATGGCAAACTATGGTTTATTATGCAATGCATAATGGCTCCATTGCTTGCATATACTACTGTGGCAACCTCCTGGCGCGGCGTAAAATCCTGTCAAGTTCAATGCCTTCTATATATGCAAAGTAGGTCCCTTTATGCAATGCATAATGGCTCCATTTGCTTGCATATACTACTGTGTCGAACCTCTGGCGCGGCGTAAAACCCGTAAGTTGGCAATGCCTTCTCTATATTGCAAAATATGGTTTATGCAATGCATAATGGCTCCATTACTTGCATATACTACTGTGGGCAACCTCTGCGAAGGGAATACAAAAACCCGTAAGTCAATGCCTTCGTATATGCAAAATATGGGTTATGCAATGCATAACCTGGCTCATTACTTGCAATATACGACTGTGGCAACCTCTGGTGTGACGTAAAAACCCGTAAGTTCAATGCTTTTCTATATATGCAAAATATGGTTTATGCAATGCATAATGGCTCCATTACTTGCATATACTCTGTGGCAACCTCTGGCATGGCGTAAAACCCGTAAGTTCAATGCCTTCTATATATGCAAAATATGGTTTTATGCAAGCATATGGCTCATTGCTTGCATATACTACTGTGCAACCTCTGGCGTGAACGTAAAAACCCGTACAGTTTCAATCCTTCTTAATATATGCAAATATGGTTTTATGCAATGCATAATGGCTCCATTGCTTGCATATACTACTGTGGCAACCTCTGGCGCGGCGTTAAAAACCCGTAAGTTCAATGCCTTCTATATATGCAAAAATATGGTTTATGCATTGCATAATGGCTCCATTGCTTGCATACTACTGTGGCAACCTCTGGAGCGGCGTAAAACCCGTAAGTTCAATGCTCTATATATGTCAAAATATGGTTTATGCAATGCATAATGGCTTCCATACTTGCATATACTACTGTGGCAACTCTGCGCGGCGTTAAAAAACCCGTAAGTTCAAATGCCTTCTATATATGCAAAATTGGTTTATGCATGCATAATGCTCCATTGCTGCAATATACTATGTGGCAACCTCTGGCGCGGCTAAAAACCCGTAAGTTCAATGCCTTCTATATATGCAAAATATGGTTTTATCATGCATAATGGCTCCATTACTTGCATATACACTGTGGAACCTATGGCCGCGGCGTAAACCCGTAAGTTCAATGCTTATTTATAAAAATGCAAAATAATGGGTATTGCAATGACATAATGCTCCCTTAACTTGCATATACACCGTGGCAACCTTCTGCGTGGGACGTAAAACCCGTAAGTTCAATGCCTTCTATTATGCAAAAATATGGTTTATGGCAATGCATAATGGCTCCATTACTTGCATATACTACTGTGGCAACCTCTGGCGCGGCGTAAAACCCTAAGTTCAATGCCTTCTATATAGGCAAATATGTTTATGCAATGCATAATGGCTCCCGATTACTTGCTATACTACTGTGGCAACCTCTGGCGCGGCGTAAAAACCCGTAAGTTCAATGCTTCTATCTATGTCAAAATATGTTTTATGCAATGCTAATGGCTCCATTGCTTGCATATACTACTGTGGCAACCTCGCGCGGCTAAAAAAACCCTAAGTTCAATGCCTTCTATATATGCAACATATGGTTTATGCAATGCATATGCTCCATTACTTGGCTATACTACTGTGGCCAACCTCTGGCGCGGGTTAAAAACCCGTAAGTTCAATGGCCTTCTATATATGCACAATAAAAATAGGGTTTATGCAATGCATAATGGCTCCCACTTGCATATACTACCGTGGCAACCTCTGGGCGTACGTAAAAAAACCCCTAAGTTCAATTTTGCCCTTCTATATATGCAAAATATGGTTTATGCATTGCTATGGCTCCATTGCTTGCATACTACTGTGGGCAACCTCTCGCGGCGTAAAAACCCTAAGTTTCAATGCCTTCTATATATGCAAAATATGGTTTATGCAATGCTATGGCTCCATTACTTGCATATACTATGGCTCATAGTTCTGTGCAAAATATTATGCTACGGTTGCAACTCTGGCAACGGCGTAAAAACCCGTAAGTTCAAATG
>NC_061098.1:6959429-6984723 GCF_015104395.2 Macrobrachium nipponense
TACTGATTACGAATAAAAAAATCTCCAAGGAGTTTTTCAGTTTTCTTGGTGTGTTGCTTTATTGTAGGCTATTAAGTTTTCTTATTGCTAAGAAAGAACCTTGTATTTGCAGAGTGGATAGACATTAATGATTCACCTATTCTAAGCTTATCCCTAGGATGTAAAATTTTGGGTTAGTGAGTGATTGCAAGAGTTCATTTACTTATACTTGTGTCCAATTGTTCATTCTCAGAGGGGTTGGTCCTGCTCTGTTTTAATTAGTAGTTTTGGTATTACTACATGACAAACTACTCTGGAATTGCATTGTTCTTGTAGTGGAGTATTGGTTTCAAAGCTAGAACTGTATCGGTAGTGGCAGCATTATATAGTAGACAATTATGAAGCATGGCATGTTTGTTAGAAGTATTGACATGGCATACCACCTTCCCAAATTTGGGTATTTGATTGTATATTCTAACCAGAATTTTATTAGTTTCCTTCCTAGATTCAAAGAAGGCAAAAGGATATAGTAAGCCATGATTCAGAAATAGTCATCCAGCTTAGTTATATGTAGTGATATATGGGGTGCCTACTACAAGGGTAGAAAGTTATTCACCTTCACCAAATGCTAATGAGCCTGCTGACTGTAATACCTCAAAGTAAGGCACAAATATCGCAGTCTTAAGTGACGTTAATCTCGGGTTTATTAGGGTTAAGCTCCCAGTCAGGCACGATGCAGCACCCTAGGTTAGGTTAGGATGTGTTTGTACTTTACTCTCACAATGGCATCCTAGGTCAAGTTATTTCTCCAGAGTGGTCCCGCATAATTGTTATGCTTGGAGGGAGTGTTATGCAAATTTTATGTTTTGTGGCTGGCCAGTATGCCAGGGATACTTGAACAATAATCTCAGCGTTTGTATGTGTTAACTTTTGGTAGCCTATACCATCATATGTGATATGCTTCTGTGAAGCCTACATGGATATAATCGGTCATACAGGGAATTATCCTTTGTCTTTACTGCAAGACTATTGCTAGAGGAAGTGTTTATTAAATGAGAATGTTATGGGTTAATTTTTCTCAAGGGTTGGTTTGTTTGTGAGAGCTTGCCCTCTTCTTCCTTATCAGTCTTGGAAAACCTCTTGGTGTAATTCATGAGCATTGATGACTGACAGCCCGCCAGAATTCCAGTGGAAGCTCAGATTGGTTTCTATTAATAGGATGTGCTACATTTGTCTTTGAACAGTTCAGTGATGCTAGGAGAGAATCCTGTTGTAGGGCTGAGCATACCACACTCTCCATTTATGTTCCATCCGCTTCCTTCAAATTTCTAGTGTGGTGATGCCCAGGTTTCTTCTCAGTTCAATATGGGACTAACGCTCATACTTCTAACTCTCCTCTCTACAATTCTCTTTGCTCCTCATACAACATGATGGTGGTCATGGACTGGATGCACAATCTCTACCATTCTTCATGTTTAGACCCATGCAACAATTGTACCATTTTACTTAGCAGATTCTGGGTGGTTGCAGGTATGTACTGTATTTGTGTTTTGAAGGGGGGGGGGGGGGGGGGGGAGGTGGCCTGATGGTGCTTGTTTCCTGTAAAACTGGAGTTGTGTCCTCAGGCAGCTTTTGTTATGTTCAACCAGCACCTGTTGCTGGCTACCTCCTGTACAAGGTATATTCCTAACCCGCTAATTGCAGGAATCTTATGTAAATGATACAATAGAAATTCTAGGTGTCATTCTTGATTGCAAATTTATTTTTAGTAGCATATCAAGTCTTAAATTTTTCAGTTGTTGTTTGTCTTACACCAGGTGCTTCTGCATCGCTGGGTTGGGAAATCTGAGAGTAATTGAGGGCTGTTAGGCCTAAATTCATGAGAGCTGACAAACATACATCATGCTGAAACTGCAGAAAAAATGTAAATGATAAATATCTTTTCATTAAAGTACAGTTTTGAGCTTGAAGCATTTACTCTCGAGGCTGCCAATCTTGAACCCAACTAACGTGACTTAGGATGATTTAGTTCAATGTCAAGTATTAAAAAAAATTTCAAATATTTAGAAGCAAAGAATAAAACTTTACCTGTACGAGAGCCAGGCCCACGGGTTCCAGTACGTACTGTCATTTTTCCAGTATCATTTTCTTCTCAGCATAAATATTTTTGAGGGCAGTATATACGTTGCAAGGGTAACGTAAGAAGAGTGTTAGCCACGGGGTATGTGGAAGATAACAGGATTTGGGTCTTATAATTTTTCTGTCTTCTGAGAGAATAAAAATGTTGCTGCCATTTTTGCCATTTTTTAGGGTTGTGTTGTTCACAGTATCAGTTTTGATTAGTTAGACTTTGATTACTGAAGACAGATGTTATATATATATATATATATATATATATATATATATATATATATATATATATATATATATATATAAAGGTTTGCCGTGGCAAAAACCTTTATTTATACATAGCACCACGTTTTATACTTCTTCGATCAAGTTATTACATATTATATATATATATTATAATATATATATATAATTATATACTATATTATTATATATATATATATATATATATATATATATATATATATATGTATATATACACGAAATTATTATCATCTAAAAATTCCCCTTCGGTACATATATGAAAATATATCAATTCCGAGGTAGAGCGAATTAGATATTAAAGGACATTTGTAGCTTGAATGATTTATATGAATCACGGTGATGTGATAATTATTCATATCTATATATATATATATATATATATATATATATATATATATATATATATATATATATATATGAATAATTATCACATCACCGTGATTCATATAAATCATTCAAGCTACAAATGTCCTTTAATATCTAATTCGCTCTACCTCGGAATTGATATATTTCATATATGTACCGAAGGGGAATTTTTAGATGATAATAATTTCGTGTATATACACATATATATAATATATATATATATATATATATATATATATATATATATATATATATATATATATATATATATATATATATTATATATATATATATATATATATATATATATATATATATATATATGAATAACTTGATCAAGAAGTATAAAACGTGGTGCTATGTATAAATAAAGGTTTTGCCACGGCAAAACCTTTTTATATATATATATATATATATATATATATATATATATATATATATATATATATATATATATTTTATGTTAAGATTCGCGGGATAGCACTTATCAAGAATTTATTCCGGAAGAACATTATCAGCTAACCTATCCCCTCCCATGTTTCAGTTTACCAAAAATTCACAATAAAATGCCTTTGGCTACAGCACATCTATCTATCTATCTAGCTACCTATATATATATAAATATGATATATATATATATATATATATATATATATATATATATATATATATATATATAAAACCATATGTCATATACATAAACTATATATATATATATATATATAGTATATATATATATATATATATATATATATACTATATATATATATGTTTATGTATATACTATGGTTTTATATATATTATATATATATATATATATATATATAGATATATATATATATATATATATATATATATATATATATATATATATATATTTATATATAGGTAGCTAGATAGATAGATAGATGTGCTGTAGCCAAAGGCATTTTATTGTGAATTTTGGAATAAACTGAAAACATGGGAGGGATAGGTTAGCTGATAATGTTCTTCCGGAATAAATTCTTGATAAGTGCTATCCCCGCGAATCTTAACATAAAATAAATCAATAAAAATAAGTAATTTATTTAACTGCAACGAGAACAGGATTTGGGTTGTAATGTATCGCATCTTCGTCTAAACCCCTGAATTTTCAATTGCAAGACGTCCTTTTTTTTTAGAAAGTTGTTAGAGACCAAGTTTTGTATACATGTATTTTTTTCATGATTTTTCCCAAAGATGTAACGCGAGCGTAGTACGCCATTTTAAAGATTTGGAATTACTTTCTCTCGTTTTGTTCAGGACTTACTTTTTATTTGTTTTTTGTTTTTGTTTTTTAGAACTTTCACCATTTTCTCCTTTATGTGCCCTCTGGAATCGTCTCTCCGGTATTTTTATGGGCGTCGAAGCTCTCTCTCTCTCTCTCTCTCTCTCTCTCTCTCTCTCTCTCTCTCTCTCTCTCTCTCTCTCTCTCTCTCTCTCCTCGCCTCAGGAGGGCTGTAATGATGCTTCCTGTGCGAAGTGCTGCCCGCAACTGTTTTTCTTGAATTAGTTTTTATTTTTCATCTAATTTTGCGTATTTATTTGTGCGTTTACGTAATTGTTCTTTGTAATGTTCTAGTGTGGGTGTCCTTTCGCGCTCTCTTCTTCAAGTCTGTATGTTTTGTTTTGCAAAATTATTTTTGTGCTTACTAATTTACTTGAGTGTTTTAATGGTCCGTGTAAATGTTTGTGTTTTGTGGTAATAACATCAGTATAAAGCCCATAAAGCATAAAATTTCCTTTAATCGTATGTATTCATTTTGTTTTGCAATATTCTTTTTTCTTTTAGAAATTTAAAGGCTAATTTTTAATCCCCCTAGTAAATGTTCGTATATTTTATGGCAATAACATCAGTATAAGAAACAAAGAATTCCTTTAATCACACACACATACATATATACAGTTTTGCCACGTTATTATTTTGGTACTCAGAAATCAAATATCTAATTTTTAATGCTCCGTATAAATGCTCGCATTCTATGGAACTAACGACAGTATCATTAGTGCCAAAATCCTTTAATCACACACATGCATATATTCATTTTTGCCATATTATTATTTTGGGACTCGGAAAAATTAAATAGCTCATTTTTAATGTCCCGAATAAATGCTCGCATTCTATGGAACTAACGCCAGTATCACTAGTACAAACATAAATAAATAAATACATAAATAAATAAACACTTAAGGAAGACGAAATAGAACCCGAGCAACGGTTCTCTGCAAGTTTACACCAAGAACTCGAACTCCCCGGCATCCGAGCTATGTCGACCAATGGCATGCTGACATGATTGCTGGTAAACTTTCGCCGTTGGAGGATTGTAAACCGATTCTTCTTGAGTGCGAGAGGATTGTTGTTTGTTGCCAGATTCGGTAGCTGGGAGTGCGAATTGTAGTTGTTAAGGAAATGATTTTATGCTGGAATTATAATGCTCCTCGACGGGGGAAGCTGTTTCTTCTCGAAATGGTTTCTGGGTGTTCGTTGTCTCTTTTATCTCTTGCTTTATTCGTCTCTCAAGAATTCTGGGTGGTGTTAAGTTCCTGGTTGGACGAGTGGTTTTCGCGCTCGGCTACCAATCCGGAATTAGATGCACATTCCTTTCGAGTGTTTTTATAATAAAATTCATTTCTCGTTTTGTTAAGGGAATAGCGATGATTCCGAAATGTCTTCCCTACCCTCCCGTTCCCCTACCTACCCTGCCTCCACCCTGGGTGGATAAACAGGTTTGCAGGAGGAGGGTGGATTCTTCCCTACCCTCCCATTCCCCTACCTACCCCACACTCACCTGGGATGGACAAGCAGGTTTGCAGTAGGAGTGTGGATGTATTCCCTTCCCTCCCGATCCCCACCCACCCCATCCCACCCATGGGTAGACAATCAGTTTTTCAGGAAGAGGGTGGATATCTTCCCTACCCTCCTGTTCCCCTACCTATCCCACCATACATTGGATGGACAAACAAATTTGCAAGGGGTGGGTGGCTGTCATGTCTCTGTTACTGTCACCCAGGGGAGGGCAGTAAGAATAGACCTCATGGATTTTATTATTATAGATGAAACATGTCTTTGTTCCAACACGTTATACAAACCCTCGGTCCTTTAACATATGGAATGTAATCAGCGCCAAGCTGGAACCAGTCGTAAGCTTTCGAACAAGGTGGTTCAGTAGTTAACTGCTTGTCCGATAGCTGGGTGTCCCACCCGACTGGGAGGTGAAGCGTCACTTTGCTTTCGGCTGCCATTGGAACAAGACATGCTCTTCGCCGCTCTGCCCGCTGTGTCGTATGCTTTGCTTACTTCTCTACGAAGTCCACAACATTTTTGTCTCTAACCCTGTAGTGCTTGTGTGAGTGAAAGCTTGTAAGTACTTGGTTTTTTCTTTGTGTATCCCATTATTTGTGGTGAAATAGAAGGCCACGGGCTGGAGAGTTTTACGTATATAGGGCCTTGTGAGAGACTAGATACGTAAACGGAAGTAATTTAGGGATTTCAAGAGGGAATTGCTTGAACTTACCGTAAACTGATTATTATTGATTTCTTTCTTTAGAGGGAAGGTCGCCAAGAAAACTCAGCTCGTTACTTTAAACTATTTATTTACAAAAAGGCCCGTGCTGGCCTGGAGAAAAGTTAAATGATATTGGCCCCCACGTTGGGGCTTATAGTCTCATTCAATTCAAGCTGATTTTCATTCACTTGGGTTAATGCACACTTGCGAGCAGAGAGACGGCACGTGACTCATGGAATCTGGAAAAGAATCCCAGATTAACGACATAAAAGGAAAAATGACTTCTTGCTTTGATTAAGGCTGATTAATTCTCTAGCATTGGGGAAGGTAAACTCGAATGGTTCACTGAGGTATACACGAAAACTAGGTCTTTAACAAGTCACAAAGGGGAGCACGTGGCCCGATGAGGACAAAGGGCTTCTGATGTAGAAGGGGTAAAAATAGGAATTGAAAATGAATTTAGCAAGAGTCGTATGGTAGTAAAAGGTGCTGGGTTGAAGTTTACACTTTCAGACGACCTTTATGCAATATTCTGTGTATCCTTGGAGAAGAATGCGGTCCGACCTCTGTTCAGGTCTGGGGTCCGGGTTCCACCAGTGCGTCGTGGGTAGGCCTAATTTTTGGGAGGCTGGCAATTTGACCTCTGTCCCGAGAACAACGTCCCGCAGCCGACTGAGAGCGATAACTGCTTGCTTCGAATCACGGGGCTTCCAAAAACCGCCTCGAGCATTGCCTGAAAGGTGGTAAACACAACGCCAGCAAATTGGGAGGAAAAATAGGTCTTATTGTAGAAGTCCCTAAAAAAATCCATCTCGAAGCCTAGCTACTCTTGTGAACCTGCTCTTAACCCTAAGCTTCCGTCAGACCGGAAATATCATTCCTACGACATCCCACTCTCCCAACAACAGTAGCTTCAGGAGACAGCATGGCTGCTACTTTATAATTAAACATAACTAAAAACTCTGCTGGGAAGGCGAGGCGTTCTATAAACGTAGCAGCTCCCCTGTTAAGAAGGCATTCACTCCCTTTCGGGCGTGAAGGTCTTGGCTTAAATAAGTTGATTCGCCTCGACAACCCAGTTCTCCTACTCTAACTTGAAGTTTTTTGAGCAGCGATACGGCTGACTACAATGGCCTACCGAACTTATAGCAAAGATGCTAAGTGTACTAACTTGATGTAGGGATGTAATCTAGCCTAAGTAATAAATACGGGTTGGCTTTTGTCTGTGACGACAGTCTACTCTACCCCTAGATAAGATTACTTGAAAATTCTACTTGCTACTAACCTAATGCCTGGTACTAAATCATTAGCCTAACCTACTCAATACAGTTAAATGAAGACGCAATCATTCCAGAGTGTGGTACGCACAGGGCAGCAGTTCAGCGACGGAATTGTTAAAATACATAATGAGATGGGTAATGATTGCGTTGGGGATGATGAGTGGTTAAATTACCAGGAGGGAAATGCAATGAGGTAGTTATGACATTTACATGAGTGTTAGTATCACAATTTTCTAGGGGTTAGAGGGTTAGTTCTACTGGCAGAGATCAGGCCTGGCTACCTTCTCTGGGTAGGTGCCAGGATCATTCTGCAAATGAATGCGACACTGTACCTCGGGCACAGGTGTCAAGGAGACATGTGGCTCTTTTGTGTTAGTTTGTTAATGACGTCCCTTCTTCTTCTTCTTCTTATTCCCCCAGGACCTGGCTATACCAGTCCTTGGAGTAGACGGAGGCACCGACTCTGGGGAAAGGCCAGAAACGCCGGCAGGAGCAGAGGCAGTGGTAGCCTGAGGCGGTATGAAGGTGAGGTCTGCCGGAGGTTCATCCTCGGGCGACAGTGGTGAGGGTGAAGAAGACGGAACTAGTGATTGGCCATGGGCTGCGGTAAGCTCCATGCCTGTTGGAGGATCTCCTGTAGGAGGATCCTTGGGTAGGTTAGGCGCCGGCACTAGCTCGGGGCCAGGCGCAGAAGTCAAGTTCGGTGGTGGCTCTACGTCCAGGCTGGACGGAGCTTGGTACTGGACAGTGCTGCCAAGTGGCACTGGCAGAGAGTTGAGGTCGACTGGACCTGTGACGGGTACCGGAGGTGCAATACCTCTCAGCGTGCCCTTGGAAATGGGAGACAGAGGCTCCTGTCTCTTGTTGAAGGCTAGGCCTTGTGGAAAATGGACAGTGTCCGCTGCTGATAGTCGGCTAGGGCACCTAGGCCAATTAGTAGAGTGCCCTATACGTTGCAGGTTTTGCAACGGAACTGTGAATGATCAATCTCCCTTCCTGGTAACGAGGGAGACTGTTGGTGGTTGTACTTCCTGGGAGGAAGTTAAAATTTCGATTACTCCTTGCTTAGAGTGATTGGACGTGGGGTTAGGACCCCTAGGCTTTTTGGAATGCGAGGGAGACTTCATGTCTTGCCCTAGGAGGAGGTCGTAACCTCCTGGAATGTAGCTTGCAACTGCAAGGGTACAAACTTTGGAGAAGTGAGGTCTAGTGACCCTCAATTGGACGGTCGGAAGGATCAGTTTAATGTGATTGATACCTTCAATGGTGATCAATCGACGTCTATCAACGGTAGCCCCTCGGGGGATTTGATCTTCCCGTATCAGGGAGATTTGAGCGCCGGAGTCATCAAAGCCTCTGACATGGCTTGGTGGATAATGACCTTGGATGGGTGCGACGGTTATAGGGCCCTGAGCTGGGGGTCCTAGAGAAGAAGGATTGGTGACGGCCATTGCGATGGCTGGAATATTGTGGTTCGCGCACCCTCCGTAATTTGCAGACATGTGACCCTTGCGGCCACAGTCTCGGCAGAACTTGTTCCAGAACCTCTTCCGTGGCACTGGATGATAAGACCGAGATGGCCCCACAGGTTGCGAATCTGTGGAGTCACCAAGGCTGCAGTGTGCTCGGGCACAGGTGAAACGTCCTCTGTTGGATCACCCTCGGAAACAAGTCCGGGGTCAACTGGTGGGCTTACCTCTTCCAAAGGGGAGGAGGTAGGCGGTAAAAGGGTAAGAGGCTGAGATGGTGCAGAAGAAATTTCTATCTCGGGCACTGGATCAAGACCAGGCTCGCAAATCAAAAGGATGTCAGGCTGACCAGAGACGGCGGGACTAAGAGAGACAGTGGGTGCAGGGCTGGAAGCTGGCAGAGTGGCTTGAGCTAGGATACTCTCCTTACGGGCCTTCTCCCGCTTGATGTCGAGTTCCTTCTCCTGAGAGCGAGCTCATGCTTTCACTCCTCTTCCCTTGCCTTCCTTTCTGCTTCTCTTTCTTCTCTCTCTGTTTCTCTGGCTTTTCTCTGGTTTTCCCTTTCTTCCTTTTCTTGCAGGCGCGCGGCAGCCTGCTGCGCCTTTATCCACTGGTCTAGTGCTGGTCCAGTGTAACCGGCCTCCTTGCCCAGAGTTATGAGGGCTCCGAGCTTCTCTAGCTCTCTGGCAAAGAAGTCGCGGGAAGCAGGGGAAGACATTTCCCTTAGGCTACAGTAGAGGCTCTGATGAAAATGAAAATAATGGCCAGGAAGGGTACGGAATGGAATAGGAGTGCCTACTGTGGAAAAGTGGCACTCACTTGGAAAGGTGTTCTGCGACGTGGTAGAGAAAAAGTCTGAGAAGACTGGGTGCTCTGTGGGCACTTGGGAAGTGTCCCGTAAGTTGGTGGCACTTCTGGATTGGCACCTTCTAAAGAGGTGGAAAAAATCAAATGGAGTGTACGGCGTACGTCACACTTAAGGGCGTTCCCAACTTGGGAGACGTTGGAATGGGCTACCTGTACGTCTGTACAGGTGCGCGGCACTTATGAGGAGGCGTTCCTTGGTTCAGTGATCCAAAATGGCGGATACTTCAATGAATTGGACGTTCCGTAAGGACGGACACGCAGGTATAGGGCTACCTGTACGTCTGCACAGGTGCGATGGCACTTCGGGAGGCGTTCCCTTGATTGGTCCGAAGGATCACTGACCCTTGTACACGGACATTAATGAATTGGGCGTTCCGTAAGGACGGACACGCAGGTTTAATGGCTACCTGTACGGCCTGTACAGTGCGCGGCACTTATGAGGAGGCGTTCCTTGGGCAGCACTAGTAGTGCTGGTATTGCGGCACTTTGGGGAGGCGTTCCCTTAGGAGTGTTCCGAAGGATCACTGACCCTTGTACACGGACACACTAATTATTTGGGCGTTCCGTAAGGACGGACACGCAGGTTAATGGCTACCTGTACGACCTGTACAGGTGCAATGGCATTTATGGAGGCGTTCCTTGGAGCACTGGTATCGTGCTGGTGTGTCCCGGACACTACATGCAGTATACTCAAGTATACCGAAGTGAAATGGCACTCTGTTCGGGGCAGAGTGTAATGGTGGAGGAGAGAAAGTAAAAGGTGGGAGTACTTCAGCAGCCAGTCGATGGACAGGGTCAAGAATTAGTGGCACTGTGAAATGGTAAGACCTGACGTGCACTGGTGGTGGCCAGTCCTAAACTGGTAACGACTTCCCTGTCTGGAAGTAATGAATTGGCGTGGCACACTGTGCGAATTGTGCTTGCGGTATACGCAAGTCTTTCGTGATAAAGAAATGAAAAGACCACTCGGGCAACGACAGGTAATGGAAATTTTAGAAATGCTCAGTCATCTCGCTGAAGTACTCGATAAATGAAACAAATAAATGTTTGCAAACTGCAATGGACACATGCGCGTAC
The DNA here is from genome assembly GCF_015104395.2 of Macrobrachium nipponense. Taxonomy (NCBI): domain Eukaryota; kingdom Metazoa; phylum Arthropoda; class Malacostraca; order Decapoda; family Palaemonidae; genus Macrobrachium; species Macrobrachium nipponense. The sequence goes on from NC_061098.1 coordinate 6,970,386, forward strand.
GTATCACGCTGTGTAAATGAAAGACAAGAGACTAAAATAAGGTTAATTCTGCATGCTATAATTAATGGTAAGATGTAGTACTCTTGGCTTCGTGAATAATGGATTCTGGTTTTCTCTCTCTCTCTCTCTCTCTCTCTCTCTCGGAGAGGGTGAAAAATGATATATGAATGAACTCCCTTATATTTGAATTGAACTACTAAGGTTCGTTTAATATGACGCAACTTGCGTTAAATGATTTACTTACGTTAACGTGAAATGAAAGAATTGCTTTTGAAAACGTTTTATGAAAATGATAACGCGCTCGCGTTGAACGATTTTTACGTTAATGTAGCGGCTCGCGCTTACGAAATGATTTGCGTTTCAATATGAATTTTACAACGACGCGTTTTACGTTAACAATTCTTGTGATTTACTCTACTTGAGATTTACGTTAACTTTATGTAAGATTACTAGGTCCCCGTGAACAGTGAAATGACGGTAAGGATTTTAAAACGATGTTAGCAAACAATTGTAAATGAGGTTACGTTAAGTGCGAAGTGAAATGAAACTTCGCTCAGCGCGCGAGTGAGCGATGCGAGGTGAAACATGTGAGGAGAGCTGACCAGCGCGGGCGAATCAGCTGATTCTCTGTAAATGCGAAGGCAATTTACAACACAAAATACTACTTTCTTATTCAAGGCGAATTACGTTAATTTTTCTGGCAGGACGATAGATACTAGTACCAAGATCGATATTATTTACGTTAAAACTTTGAGACTTACGTTACTTTGCTTAAATTGTTTAGATAAGGTTGAAAGAGGGATAAAAACATGGCTGCCGCTGTGAATGAGACGAAGGTTGGTTGAGACCGCGCAGGCGCGAGAGAGCGCGAAGCTGAATTAGCTGAGAGGTAAGCGGTTACCAACACTTGGAATGAAACTAAGTTAAAAGGTTAAAACTATTCTAACATATCACAAGACAAAAGAATTGTACACTTCTTTTGCGTAAACTATTAGTAAAACACTACCTAACTAGCTAGGCTTTCTAATACAGCAATAAACCCTGGCAAAGCACTTCCTAGTTTGATCTGGTCCTTTCTGGCATCTATCTGCACACGTGTTCGTGAGAGCTCCTACGAGGACAGCACAAAGTAACAGAAAATTCGCGGGGGCAAATTGTTTTGCTCGCCGCTAAAAATAAAGCTCTGGCGCGTTCGCCGTTACAATAATAAGATTTCTACCTACGCTCTTTTAAACACTTCTACAATAAAAATACTTAAACGTACCTTAAGCTAACATTGGTTATAGAATAATCATATTAATGAATGGAATACCTTACCGTGAGTCAGTGTGTCTTCTCCCTGCAAGTGTGCTTGATTTACTTTTTGTAAAATAATTTACAGTTTCGTTTTTACAACGGATAACGCGATTTACAAGCTTTTTTTAAGCAAGCTAGGTTCAATCCTGGCAAGGTCGCCAATTTTACGTATATAGGGCCTTGTGAGAGACTAGATACGTAAACGGAAGTAATTTAGGGATTTCAAGAGGGAATTGCTTGAACTTACCGTAAACTGATTATTATTGATTTCTTTCTTTAGAGGGAAGGTCGCCAGAAAACTCAGCTCGTTACTTTAAACTATTTATTTACAAAAAGGCCCGTGCTGGCCTGGAGAAAAGTTAAATGATATTGGCCCCCACGTTGGGGCTTATAGTCTCATTCAATTCAAGCTGATTTTCATTCACTTGGGGTTAATGCACACTTGCGAGCAGAGAGACGGCACGTGACTCATGGAATCTGGAAAAGAATCCCAGATTAAACGACATAAAAGGAAAAAATGACTTCTTGCTTGATTAGGCTGATTAATTCTCTAACATTGGGGAAGGTAAAACTCGAAAGGTTCACTGAGGTATGCACGAAAACAGGTCTTTAACAAGTCACAAAGGGCGAGCACGTGGCCCGATGAGGACAAAGGGCTTCTGATGTAGAAGGGGTAAAAAATAGGAATTGAAAATGAATTTAGCAAGAGTCGTATGGTAGTAAAAGGTGCTGGGTTGAAGTTTACACTTTCAGACGTACCTTTATGCAATATTCTGTGTATCCTTGGAGAAGAATGCGGTCCGACCTCTGTTCAGGTCTGGGGTCCGGGTCCACCAGTGCGTCGTGGGTAGGCCTAATTTTGGGAGGCTGGCAATTTGACCTCTGTCCGAGAACACGTCCCGCAGCCGACTGAGAGCGATACTGCTTGCTTTCGAATCACGGGGCTTCCAAAAACCGCCTCGAGCATTGCCTGAAAGGTGGTAAACACAACGCCAGCAAATTGGGAAGGGAAAATAGGTCTTATTGTAGAAGTCCCTAAAATCCATCTCGAAGCCTAGCTACTCTTGTGACCTGCCTCTCTTACCCTAAGCTTCCGTCAGACCGGAAATATCATGCCTACGACATCCCCACTCTCCCAACAACAGTAGCTTCAGGAGACAGCATGGCTGCTACTTTATAATTAAACATAACTAAAACTCTGCTGGGAAGGCGAGGCGTTCTATAAACGTAGCAAGAGACACCTCCCGCCCCCCAGTCAGCCGCAGATTGTGCCCTGGTGTGGAGGGCCGTAGGTGTGGGGCCTTTAGGTCTCTTTACGAGGTAGACCTGCATGCTTTGTGTACTTGGTGCCGAGGGCGTGAATGCTCTCGCACCGAGACGTGATATTTGTGTAGCGTGGTTGGGGGAGCAGTGGGAGCAATACGAGGGGAGGAAGAAGGCACGTAAGCCAGCCAAGGAGTCGTCGGAGGGCTCTCCAGCGACTCCTCTGGCTACGGACACATCTTCCTCTTTCCTTCCTCCGTCTCAGCTCCCACGTATGGCTCCTTCCCCTTCGAGGGGCATGTTGCGGTCCGCCTCTTCACTTGATCAGTCGAGTATAGAGGAGGGGGCGCGGCACCCCGACATTCAGTTGTACTCAGGGTCTTCCGTTCGCTCGGGGTGGGAACTCCCCACCCCCCACCCAGGCGAGGCGACAGGAAACCCCCCGCCCCCCCCCCCCCCCCCCCTCTATTAACCCAACCTTTCCTTCCTCAGGTATGCCTGCCGTGGGTGGCGATCTTGAGCAGGTCTGGTACTCGCTTGGGCTCCCAGGCACACTGAGTATTCAGGGGCTGCTGTACCACCTGGCTGCACGTGGATCCAGGCCAGTCACCCATGGACCAGAGACGTCGACGACAACAACGGTGTCGACGCCGGGGTATGCTGCTCCTCCTCACCTGGTATACACTCAACACGTGGCCATGGTTACACCGACAGCCGCAGTCCAGGCTCTGCTGCCGTGTTTGCCTAGGAGGGAGATCACCCCTCCACCTGGTTTTGCTGCCCTCGCCCCAGCCCCTGACTTTCAGTGGCCCAAGAGTTCCCCGCTCAACCTGCTGCCAGTGCCTGTGATGCTGCTAGCTCCTGTACTGCCGCCAGTTCCTGTTGCTGCCGCTCCGGTACCAGTTCCTGCCATTGTTGCTCCAGCCCGTGGTGTTGCTGCCCCCACCGCAGGTCCCTCCGGACAGGTGCAGCCGGGCCCTGTTGCTTCGGCAACTACCCTAGCTCCGTCCTGGATGGAGGACCTGACGGTGGTCCTGAGGAAGCTGACGAAGAAGAAGAGGAAGAAGAGGAGGGTGTCGTTGTCTTCGTTGTCTTCTGCAGCTGCCTCTTCCCCTTCGACTTCCAAGGCCCCACAGCCGAGGAAGAAGAAGGTAGCCTCCTCCCCCCCAAGAAGTCTCACTCAGAGACCTCTAAGGGTCTGTTCCACTCCGGTGGGACAGTTGGGGCTTCCGCTGGTCCTCCTGTTCCTTCGGGAACGGTGCTCGTCGCTCCTTCTGCAAGGAAGAAGTAGACGGGGACCGGAGGGAAACCAGCTAACACCAGTACCTCTTCTCCTGGCCCCAGAGGTTCTGCCTCGGCACCAGGAACCATCTCAGCCACTCGTTCGCGAGTGGTACCGAGTGTACGGTCGCCTGCGGGTGACTGTGCAGCCAGGGTCCAGGCAGCCAAGCCTGCTCACTGCCAGGACCCAGGCACGGAGCAGAAGACTGGTGGCAGTCGCTCAGGCGACTCCCGCCAGACCGGTGATCACTCTCGTGGCGATCTGCTGGTCCCCAGGGTTGACGCGACGGTCCCACCAGACGGTACGTGGGCTGAGGCGAGGAAGAGGTCCCCCCGGCCGCCAGGACCAGCCTCGGCTGGTCCAGGTACCGTGACGCGCTGTGAGGATGGGCCACGCTCCCACCGCAACAGTGGGCTCTGCCGGTCTCCTGACCGTCGCTCCCACTGGGACTGGACGGATAGGCTGACTGGTAGCAGCTCTCCTGATGCCCAGGACCGTTGCTACCATTCTCGGTCCAGTGGTTCTCCCAGGTAGACTGTGTGACTAGGCCTGCAGCTTGATCGTCACCGCGGGTTGGCGATTGCCTGCAGCCCCCCCAGCACACCGATTCTGCCGACGGGCAGGGGGAGAGCATCAGGTCGTCTTCTCCTAACCTTTCAACCTCCTCAGGCTACACTGGGAGGAGCGAGGTGATTAGGAGCGACCGCGAGGAGTGCGCTTCTCGCGGTCCCTCCACAAGGGCCTACAAACCTGGCACGGTCATGAGACCGACCAGATCGTATGCCCAAGTGGTTGGAGGAGACCAAGAGGGGTCTGTCGTGGTTCCTTCTGTGGAAGGAGGAGGATCTCGGGATGCTTCTCCCTGGATGGGCTTGACGGTCCATCTTCCCAGGACGCAGTCACTCCCGAGATCCAGAGGTTGTTTGCAGAGGTCATCGCACTGATTCGTCAGCACAATGACCTCGGGGAAGGATCGATGCTCCCGCCCTCCGAGCCTACATCAAGGCTGGAGTTGTTCTGAGGTCCTAAGAAGGAACCCAGGACGACGGCGGGTCTGCCCTGATCAGCCTTGGCCGACAGTGTGTTGTGCCGGGTGGACTCTCTCGTCTCCTGACAGGAGGGATCACTTCGGTCTGGCAGGTCGTCCAAGCTACTTCCCCCTCCTCTACCATGGCAGAGGCGCTTCTATGTGCCTTCAGAGGACTCGCTGCCGCCGAAACAGGTTAACCCGGAGCTAGCTAGGCTAACCCTGGGTGTGTCTCTTCAACACCTGCTGGCCAAGAACCTCTGGTTCTTGCAGCAAGATGCACTGGCTTTGGAATCGACTGCCATGGCAGCGTTCCAAGCAGTCTCCTGGCTGGACCTGTGGTCCCTCACAGTGTCCAAGGTCGCGGCCTCTTCATGAAACATCACTCCCGAAGGGGACCCGGCTTTCAGGAGATTGTGTCAGTCTGGGGGTAGGGCAATCTCTTACCTGGCCCACCAGATGGCCAACCTGTGGGCCAACCTGGTACTGAGATGTAGGGACACAGTCCTTTCTCGAGTTACCAGGGTGGCAGGGCACGAGGCAACTTTGGGTCTGAGAAATGGACCGGTGCTGGGTTCCTCCTCTCCCTTCCCCAGAGAGATGGTGGACGGTGCGGTGGAACAGCGGCGCACTGAGGACAGTGACTGCCTAGTCCATCAGGCAGTCTCGAAGGCGACTGGGCAGCCTCAACCCACTGCGACTAAGCCTAGGAGCTTGGCTAGCGGCTAAGACGACGTCCTCGTCGAAGTCGAGATGAAAGACCCAGCCCTCGACTTCCTCTGTAAGGAGTGACCTTCATCCCTCCTCCCAGTCCTCCTTCTCCCGAGGAGGAACCGGGAAGAAGACGTCAAAGAAGGGGAAACTCTAGGGATAGAGTTCCCCCTCACCTGCTGCCGGAAGTTGGGGGGCTGCCTGGCGAGCCATTGGGTAACTTGGCAGCACTACGGAGCCGAGACCTGGATAGTGGATGTCCTTTGGGAGAGATATCTACTACCCATCGAGTAACAGCCACCCCTCACCTCTAACCTGGTCCATCAGCAGACGTATGTTCCTGGTTCTGCCAGGGATGTAGTGCTTCGACAGGAAGTAGAGGCCATGCTGAGCAAACAAGCTGTGGGGATCATACAGGATCAGTCGCCGGGCTTCTACAGCTGACTTTTCCTGGTGGAATAGTCATCGGGGGCTGGCGCCTGGTGATAGCTCTCTCTCCCTTGAACCGATTCGTTTTCCAGACTCGGTTCATGGTGGAAAAGACATGCCGCATGCTCGATTCTGTCAGGGAGAACGACTTCATGCTTTCTGTGGACCTAAAGGATGAGTATTTCCAGATATCCATTCACCAGTCCTCCAGGAAGTACCTCCACTTCATCTTCAACGGGACGGTGTACCAATTCAGGGCACTTTGTTTCGGTCTCTCAACCTCCCCACAGGTGTTCATGCGAGTGTTCACTCTGTTGTCTGCTTGGGCCCATTCGGTAGGGATACGTCTTCTGAGGTATCTCGATGATTGGCTGGTCCTGGTGAGCTCCCGCTTGCAGTTGCTACAGGACAGGGATCGACTCCTCGAATTCTGTCGTGATCTCGAGATCATGGTGAACTTCGAGAAGTCAGATTTCGAGCCCAAGCAGAGGATGAAGTACCTGGGCATGCTGATCGACACGGTAGCAGGGCGAGTCTTCCCCTCAGACTTGCGGATCAGCAAGTTCAGGGAGGCAGCCGGATGGTTCCTGTCCCTACAGAAGCAGCCAGCTCAGCAGTGGCAGGTCGTGATCGGTTACCTGTCGTCTCAAGAAGTTAGTCCCTCATGGGCGTCTTCACCTGTGGTCTCTTCAGTGGAGGCTAAAGGAGTGTTGGTCTCACGGAGGAGGTGAGGCAGGACCTAGCCTGCTGTTCACAGACAAGTTGACCGAGGGATGGGGCGCACACCTGGAGGAGTTGCTGGCTGCAGGTGTGTGGGGCCATCGTGACAAGCACCTTCACATCAATGTGCTGGAGCTCAAGGCAGCGTTCCTCTCTCTCCAAGAGTTCCAGGAACGGGTGATGGGATACTGTGGTGTTGATGAGCGACAACACCACGGTAGTGGCATACGTCAGTAGCCCACTCAGTAGAGCTGTAAGCCCGATACATTCCAGGCAAGAGGAATGTAGTGGCAGAAAAGCTCAGCCGTCGGAATCAGGTGATAGGGACCGAAAGGTTCCTCCACCCTGACGTGGCTGAAAGGCTCTTCGACCTGTGGGGGCATCCAGTTGAGGATCTGTTCGCCACCCGGCACAACAGAAAGCTCGAGGTTTTCTACTCGGTTGTGCCGGACTCATGGGCAACTGCAGAGGACGCTCTTCAACATCCGTGGGACAACCTCTTCATCTATGCCTTTCCCCCGTTCTGTCTGATTCTCAAGGTGATCAGCAGGGTGCTGGTCACCGCGAATCTTCGGATGATTCTGGTGGCGCCCAAATGGCCTCAGGCCGTTTGGTATCTGGAGCTGCTGGCTCTTCACGCCAAAGCACCGAGAGAGATCCCCCCCTGGCACAACCTCCTGTGCCAGCCACACATGGAACGGTACCACCGATTGGTTCGGTCCCTGTCTCTTCATGGCTAGCAGTGATCCACCATCTCTTGCAAGTGAGAGGCTTTTCTCGCCGAGCAGCAACAGAGATGGCTTGGTATCTCAGGCAGTCCTCTGCAGCTGTGTACCAGGGGAAGTGGTCCGTCTTCTGTGGTTGGTGTCGTGGATGGGGTCTCTCTCCTCTCAGAGCCACTCTTCAGCAGGTAGCGGACTTCCTCGTCTTCCTTCGCCGAGAGAAGCTCCTTTCCGTCTCCGCAGTGAAAGGCTACAGGGCCACCCTGGCCCTAGTCCTTAAGCTGCGGGGAGTGGACATCTCCACCTCCATGGAGATCTCCCTCCTGATGAAGAGCTTCGAGAGGTCTTGCCCACCCAGGAAACTCATGCCCCCGGGGTGGGACGTGACTCTCGTCCTTAGGAGTTTGACTTGAAGACTCTTCTAGCCACTCTGAGAGTCATCAGACAGGATCTGACCCTCAAGACCGTCTTTCTGCTGGCCCTGGCATTGGCGAAGAGAGTAGGGGAACTTCATGGTCTTTCCCTCGATGTAAAGCACACGAGGTGATGGGGATCGGTGACACACTATTTCGTCCCGGATTTCCTAGATAGGACTCCGAACCCTTCGGTCCCTGATGACCAGTTCGAGTCATTCACGATCCCCTCCCTGAAGGACTTCACCAATGATGATGCAGATTAGATGCTGCTTTGTCCTGTGAGGGCGCTATGGCGCTATCTAAATAGAACTCGCCACCTCAGGCATGGGTGTCGACGCCTCTTCGCTAGTATCGGGGTTACCAAGAAGGAGGTGTCCAAGAACACTCTTTCTTTCTGGCTTCGTGAGGTGATCAAGAAGGCGTATGCTTCGGATAGGAGTGACGACACCGGTACCCTTCGTCTGAGAGCCCACGAAGTCAGAGGTATTGGTCCAACCCTTGCGTTTCGCAAGAACTTCTCAGTGGCACAGGTGCTGAAGGCAGGGGTTTGGGCCAACCAGACCACCTTCACATTTTTTTATTTTCGGGATATCGCCCACAGGTCCTTGGACACCTTTTCCTTGGGACCACTCGTGTTGGCTGCTCAACAAGTTGTGTAGCTTATCCAGCTCCCGCGCGGACAGAACAGCATTGCATCCTTGTGAGACTGCGTGAATGGGCAAGCGAATGAGAGTGTGACTGGCTTCTCTTCCTCCTTTCTCTCCTCTACCTGTGGGCAGAGGGCTGCGTTCATCACTACGCTGGACAGGAGGCTGATGCAGGTAAGCTACGCGACTGAGCTCCATCCTGTCCCTTTCATTAGGGATAGGAGCGGTTATCCACCACTCCCCTAGCAAGGGGGGGAGTGGACGCCAACAAGAGACAAACCCATGATCTTATATTTGGCTCTTGAGTAGGAACTAGTTCTTGCTTGGTATTCATAAGAGGCATGCTTGCCTCCTCTTATGAATTTGGTCCAGAGGTCTGACCACTGATCCTGTGGTGCACACCACGATCAGCTGGGCAGAAGCTAGGATCCCTCCCTTTGCTCTTATGACCAGGGAGGGAACCAATGTCGTATGAACACCAGTCTGTTCATAAGACTCAGATTCCACCCACCAATAAGTGAGTCTTCCATATGTTAAAGGACCGAGGGTTTGTATAACGTGTCAGAACAAATTACAATTTGTCGTAAATTGTATTTTTCCTAACTATACAAACCTGAGGTCCTTTACACATAGTCCCACTTCATGCCACCCCTCACTCTGTTTCTAGGCCTAAAGCAAAGTGACGCTTCACCCCCCAGTCGGGCGGGACACCCGACTATCGCACAAGCAGTTAACTCCCGAACCACCTTGTTGGAAAGCTTACGACCAGTTCCTGCTTGGCGCTGATTACATTCCATATGTTAAAGGACCTCAGGTTTGTATAGTTAGGATAAATACAATTTACGACAAATTGTAATTTCTTCGAGTGTTCATGTGGATATATAGTCGGTTTGTTTCAAGAGTAGATAAGTCCTTTCAGAATTATCCTGTAATTTTAGGAATTCCTATTATTCATGGATTTCCCAAAATGAGCTGCACGATTCTAGAATTGTCCAGGCGTAGTTTGGGAATGAGTTCAGGGTAGAGGGTGGCACCGGGCATATTTGAGATTTTTAAAAAGGAAAATTAAAAAACACAGTGCTCTGACTTACTTCTTTGGTTGAAGGACAAACCAAGTTTAACAAAATATAATAATAATAATAATAATAATAATAATAATAAAAATAATAATAATAATAGAATAATAATAATAATAATAATAATATAATACAATAGCTGTTTCAACGGCATTTAATTTATATAGAATCTTCTCAGTTCTTTTTATTATCTTTTTCTCGTCAGCATGTAGCTGGTGTATTAAGTTTCCTAAGGACATGTAAAGATTTTCATTTGTCTTAGGTTTATTCCTCTGACGTGTCGACAGCGCACAGGCAGTCATCTATGAGTGTTTACAGTAAAGTGAATTAAGATACGTTTTACAAGTATTTATAGCATGCAAGGTCACGCACAATCGGTGGGCGGGTCGGTGGGCAGGGACTTTAATTAGTTGTTGGATGGTAACGAAATCTCTCCCTGCGGTGTTCAGATCTACGTGGTCTGGACGGAGTTATTAGCGTCTGTTGGGTGTTGGTTGGGGTACCCACCTCTTGGGCGGCAGGCTGTGCAGCTAACATATCTTCCACTCGTTCTCTCCCACTTTCTCTCTCTGCTTCTTCCTCTCTTTCTCTCTCTCTTACTCTCTTTCTCTCTCTGCAAGTTCCTCTCTTTCTCTCTCTTTTTCTCGTTCGCTCCTTCTCACTCTCTCTCTTTCTCTCTGCCTGTTCCTCTCTCTCTCTTTCTTTCTCTCTGTTTCTGCTTCTCTCTCTCTCTCTTCTCTCTCTCTCTCTCTCTCTCTCTCTCTCTCTCTCGTGGCGGTATACGGAGTCGGTTGGTTTCGTGTGCTATTTCTTCTTATGATGGTGGGAAGAAATTCTGTTTCTTTTACCGTGTTGATAGTCGGTTTTTTCTCTAATATGTGTAATGCTTCAAGATAACGTAGGCGTTTCCGTTCCGGTGCATGGTCAATAATTTGTATGTTCCTTATAAGCTCACCTCTTTCTGGTCTCCTGTTATGTTTTTCCCTATAGTGAATGAAAATGGCCCCTTCTTGAAGGTGGCAGGAGAGACGCTTGGAGAGTCTGGTGGTGGTCATCCCGATATAAGAATGGTGGCATCCATCCACCGAGCAAGTGAATTCGTAGATGACATTCCTCTTCAAAGACGTTTCTGGGGGCGCCGGGTTGTTTCTAAGAAGCAGCTGGCTGGTTTTCATGTTTTTATGTTTTTGTAATAAATTATGAGGCTAATTTTATCACTTTCTGTAGTGGGGGAGACATTTTCACTGATTATTTTCCTTATTGCCTTTTCGTCCTCCAAATATTTGTGGTGCATATGATTTTTATAAAATATTTTTATAGCTCCACTTTGCTCTTTAATTTCGGTCGTTCTTTCCTGGTGCCATTTATTTATGGAGTCCCTCGTTTGGCGTTCGACCATGCGATTTGAAAAGTTATTGTTGATGAGGACTTGTGTAGACCTTTCGATCTCCCTGGTGGTTTCTCTCCATGTGGAACAGTGTGTAAGGGCGCGGCAGACGAAGGCATCTACCACCGATCTTTTATACCTGTCTGGGCACTCGCTAGACCCATTAAGGCTTAGACCCGGGTTTGGTGGGTCTTGTAAACAGTGGTGGTGGTATCCGTAGGGGTCTGCTGTACCCGAACGTCCAGGAAGGGTAGGGCACCGTCAACGCTGCGTTCACACGTGAAGTGGAGACGGAGCATCCTTCGAAAGTCTTTAATAAAGTTTCAAGGTCATCTTCTCTGACAATATTTATGGTGTTGTCTATGTAGCGGTAGTTTTGGGGAGGACGAAGGGTGGGTCAGGTCGAGCGACTCCCTCCAGCCCTTACTGTTTTTAATAAGATCCCCTGTCCTCCCCAATACTACCGCTACATAGACGACACCTTCATAAAAGTTCACAGAGAAGAGGACCTTGAAACTTTAAGAAAGACTTTCGAAGAATGCTCCGTCCTCCACTTCACGTGTGAATGCAGCGTTGACGGTGCCCTACCCTTCGATATCCGGTGTCCATCATATTTTAATATGATGGACACCGGATATCGAATGCGAAAGTAAAAATTAATTTGCGTTACAGCATCGCAAAAGGATGGCTGATATCCCGGATGCTGCTAGGCTCCACAGACTAATGAGCCAAGGCGTCTCCTCGCTGGAAAATCCTGAATAAAGGTTGTTAGTCTTCCAATAATCAATAGGTTTTCTTTGGCAGGATTATTTCTTTCGTAAACGTTATCAAACGTTTTTATTTTCGAGAAAATAATGAATATTTTTTTTTCTATTTTTCTGTAAAGGAAAACTATTGTGGGCTTTGTCTGTCCGACCGCAATTTATTCCGTCCGCCCTCAGATCGTAAAAACTTATGGGGCTAGAGGACTGCTAAATTGTATGTTGATCATCTACCCTGCAATCATCAGACATATCAAATTGCAGCCCTCTAGCCTCAGTAGCTTTGACTTTATTCGAGGTTAAGGCTAGCCGTGATCGTTCGTCTGGCACCGCTATAGGTCCTAACAACATAGGCCACCACAGAGCCGTGGCTGAAAGCATTTTATGCTTCACAGACGTATTCATTTTTGAGGAAATAGTAGTGGTTCTAGTATGGTTGGAGGTTAAGAGAATATTGCGTTGATTTTAGTTGGTATAAAGCACGTTTTTTATTTTATTTATGTTATTTGCAATATCCGTCGCTGTAAATTTTACTGAGATAATGAAAGGCTCTTTGCTAAATTAGAAAAAAAACATTGAAAATTTAGATTTTCCCGGAAAAAAAAAACATTGAAAATCGAATTTTTACTAACTGGGTTGAGTAACTGGATATGTAAATATGTTACAGGCAGATGGCAAACCCAGTCATTTCGCGAACTGCCTGAAATTTCTGCCAATTCGCGAATGCCTGGTTTTGCTTTCTGCCTCTAAAATGTATATGATAAGACTTTGGTAATATTAGGTAATTGCATTAACCTAACAATCGTTGTTGACCTAGTTTTCCCTTTTAATCAACCTGTAATCGTTTGATTTGAAAGTTGAATAGCTTGCTTACGTACGAACATTGTTTTAATAATGTTAGCCGAGTGTTGGCGTTATTACACAGACACTAGTAATATGTTGGACATTGTGTCATTAGTTTTACGTTCAAAACGTCATTTATTTGACGTTTGATCTTTCGTTGCCCTGCGTCAAAACCTATAGATGTTGTGACGTCAGTTTTAGTAACCATAAATCAATCAGTCTTTCGTGGCTTTGAAGGCATCCTGCTAGGGGAGGCCCTAGACTTAGGGACTTAGGAATCTTTGTGCTTATTTTCTTTCAGTTCACTTGTATTGATTGCATTTATATATATTCATTTTCCAACCTTCCCTAATCTCCAACTTATGTCTTAACTTTGCGTCAATATAATTATATCAACTTTTATGAATCCATCAAGTTGATTCTCCATCTACTCAGTCAAATTATAGCAAATTTTCTATCCATTAGCATAATTTATTAAGTTCTCTCACTTTTTCTCATTCCCGGAATATGCTTGTAGATATTCTAGTGATCAGGTCTCTTTCCAAACATATTTCCAAGAGAGAATTTGCGTTCAATTTCGTTCAAGGACCTCCATGTCTACCGAAAAGGCCACCTCTCTCTCTCTCTCTCTCTCTCTCTCTCTCTCTCAATCAGGCTAGTTTCGTTTATTATTCACTGATTTGGACGTTGTAGACTTGCAGATCCGTGGAGAACTTAATACTTTTCTATCCTAATATAATTCTCTCTCTCTCTCTCTCTCTCTCTCTCTCTCTCTCTCCCTTCTAATTAGGCTAGTTTCGTGATTATTCACTGATTTTGACGTTGTAGACTTGCAGATCCGTGGAGAACTTAATAATTTTATATTCTCTCTCTCTCTCTCTCTCTCTCTCTCTCTCTCTCTCTCTCTCTCTCTAGAGGGAGAATGCCATTTCCATAATCCAAACCTCCCCCCCCCAAAAAAAAAAAAGAAACCTTGGCTTAGCGTTCCCCGTCTGAGGTCAATTGCATATATATAGGATGGGTTCATCTCACGTACTCCGAGAGTCCTTAGACGGAGAGGGAAGGATATCACCTAAAGTCCTTACCGAGAAAGGGATGTTTTTGAATCCTGACGTTGCTCTAAGAAATTAATAAATGTTAATGATAATAGCAGTAGTATTTATTAGGTAATTATATAAAGATAGATTACTTGTGGTATTATGATACTGAAAAAATTTTTCCTGCCTGTTTCTATAACGATTATGACGGCAGCTTAATCATTCATCTCCGTAAGGGGTAGTGCCGTCAGTGCACCTCATGCGGTGAACTGTATGCACTGCTTTTGAGGTTCTTTCAAGCGTCCCTTCGACCTTTAGCTGCAACCCCTTTCATGCCTTTTACCGTACCTCCGTCCGAATTCTCTTTCTTGCACCTTATTGGCCATAATGTAACTGTGAGGTTTTCCTCCTGTTACGTCTTTCGAACCTTACTACTCTCAATTTCCGCTTACAGCGCTGACCTGACCTCAGTTGTCCCAGTGGTTGTTTTATAAATCTACAATGAAAGCAGGAGAGAGAGAGAGAGAGAGAGAGAGAAGAGAGAGAGAGAGAGAGAGAGAGAGAGAGAGAGAGAGAGAGAGAGGGGTATTCCACCATTCATAAATTGTGTTCACAAGAATTCAGGAACCTAAGAATATGGTATCATTTTTTTTTCACAACCTGAAAGGTTTGTGATATTTCATTAAAAAAATGGATATGTTCACCGGTACGCCGGGAGGAA
>NC_061098.1:6985223-6990223 GCF_015104395.2 Macrobrachium nipponense
CATGGAGTATCTAGTATTATTTAGTGTTCAGAAGGCATTTTAGACATACAAATGCACTAGTCGATAAGACTTATAGCCTATTGTGTTGAAAGACCCTCTTTTCTGTCTGTTATCTTTCTATGTGTGGATTTTTCCCTTTTATCAGCAGAGATAAAATATTATGGATAGTGCATTGACTCCATACGTCGACAAGCTCTTTAACAACGGTCGCGCACTTTTTACCTCCTATCCAAAGTAACTCTGGCGAGGTTGTTTAGGAGGGTAACCTAGTTCCTCCAAGATTTCGGTTATTTTATGGGACTATGGGAAGTCTGGAGATGATTAAAGAAAATCCCGCGTCTCAATTTTCCAGGCGGAAATGATTGGTTCAGTCTTTCCTCCATGACTTTTTTTTTTTCTATTAGGCTTTGTGCCATGTTAGCTGTTCTCACATACATACATACATACATACTACATACATACATACATACATACATATACATAATTTGATTTGTAAATGATTCAAAAACCAAATTAACAGAAAACCGTAATAAAAATTATATTGAATACACCATTTATCAATCAAATTGATTAATTCAAGCACAGGCAGATATATATATATATATATATATATATATATATATATATATATATATATATATATATATATATATATTATATACTATGTACATATACATATATATATACATATATATATATATATATTATATATATATATATACATATATATATATATATATATATATATATATATATATATCACAGGGTGGAGAGGTAGAGGCATGTTTCAGCGTACATAATTTATTGCCGTTTCACATTGCTTCGATGCATTTTCACGGCTGAGAAATTGATAAAAATACAAACATATAAGACTCGTCACTGATTAAACACGGTATAATATTTAAAATTGGACACTAAAACATTTTAAAATGTAAAATTACTGTACAACAACAATAGGTTGGAGAGACAACCTACCAGAGTAAAAAATAGAAGGTGACTGAAGGACAGAGCGGGTAAAAAAAAATAAAAAATAAATAAAACACACACAAAACTATACAAAAGACTATAGAACTGAAGTAAACAAACAAGTGGTTAGGCTATAGGCAACTGAACTGATGAGGACTGGGCATTTAAATTCGGTACATTGGTTTTGATTAAATTGGACTTCCAGTGTTCGACTCATCATCTTTATTGGGGCTGATCCAAAATAATTTTAAAATCACCGATGTCCAAGCGGGAGCGACAGGTAATAGAGTGGTTACGGACGCTAGATAGCTCTGGATTAGATAGTTTGCATCCTGTTCGGAAACTGACTCCTTTGTGGGCGCAGAAACGGACTTGTAGCAGCCTCTTCGTGCATCCAACATAAGTACCCCCGATTACATCTGGGACAAGTGTATTTATAGACTATGTTGGACATCAAAGGTGGGCTTAATCTGTTCGATAATAATGGAGATTGTCTAAGAAAACATCTGTCAGCTCTAGCCCACCAAACCTACAATAATCTAAAAACTAGATGGGCTCCTTTCTTCAAGAAAGAGGATCTCCTAATCTTGAAAGAAATAGCTATAGACAAGGACTTTATTCTCATTTTGTATCCTCATAAAGGTAAGGGAACGGTAATCTTAGATAATCTCGATTAGTGTGACGAAACTCCTGGTCTTTAGCTAATTCTTTTTGCTAATTCTTTCAAGATTAGGAGATCCTCTTTCTTGAAGAAAGAAGCCCATCTAGTTTTTAGATTAATGTAGGTTTGGTGGGCTAGAGCTGACAGATGTTTTCTTAGACAATCTCCATTATTATCGAACGGCAATTTGGTCAGTTTCTGAAATAAAATTTCTAAAGGGAGAAAAAAATGGTTGAAAACTGACTAAATTGCCGTTCTGTAAAAATGCAGATTATCTAAGAAACAACTGTCTGATTCTATTTTAAATGTTTATTCGTTCGATATTTAAGCAACTTTTAGAATTGTTCCGTGCAGGACACGACTTCTTTATTTTAAAGATTTTTAAAGACTTGTTTTAAGCAAATTGAAGGGATGGCGATGGGCAGCCCACTTGGTCCCACCTTCACCAATATTTTTAAGAAACTCCCTGGAGAGACCATCTTTGACAGTTGCCCCCTCAACATTTACCCCCTATTTTACAGAAGGTACTACGTGGATGACACGTTTGCATTGTTTAGGTTTGATTTTAATGCTGAAGCTTTTTGTAGAATTTATCAACTCAACATCCTAATATTAAGTTCACCATAGAGAAGAATCCCACAACTCCCTGCCATTTTTAGATTTACTTGTTTCCAGAGACAATAATAGCTTTCATACAGGAATTTATAGAAAGAGTACAATTCACAGGCTTAGGGCACAAATTTCTATAGCTCATCTAATTTTAATTTTAAATTAAAATGCCTCTCACCCTCCTCCATAGAGCCTTTGTCCTCACCTCCAGTTGAGTCTCTTTCCACAACGAAATAGATTTTTTAGTAAACTTTTTTAACAACAACTGTTTCCCCTCAGAGCACTTTTTATAGAACTCTCAATAAATTTTTAAACATGAAAATGAACTCCTCACCTCCTATACATATCGTTCCCAAGTTAATCATCTATGCTAAGTTCCTTTTCCTCCATGACAATTACGTTCAAAAAGAAAGTTATACAATTGATTAACAATGAATTACCAGTCTTGAACCTAAAATAATTCCGAAAAAATCCTCTAACCATCCGATCTCTTTTCAGAGCCAAAGACAGATTAATCCCGCCTTTGATGTCCAACATAGTCTATAAATACATTTGTTGGATGCACGCAAGAGGCTGTTACAAGTCCGTTTCTGCGCCCACAAAGGGGTCAGTTTTCCGAACAGGATCAGACTATCTATCAGAGCTATCTAGCTCCCGCTTGGACATCGGTGCTTTTAAAATTTTAGTTATTGGATCAGCCAATAAAGATTATGGGCTTTTAAGCACTGGAATCCATTATTTTAATCAAAACCAATGTACCGAATTTAAATGCCCAGTCCTCGTCAGTTCAGTTGTTCATAGCTTACCACTTGTTTGTTTACTTCAGTCTGTCTCTCGTCTTTTGTATAGTTTTGTGTCGTGTTGTGTGTGTGTGTGTGTGTGTGTGTGGGTGTGTTTTATTTTTTATTTTTTTTAGTTTTTTTTTTACCCGCTCTGTCCTTCAGTCACCTTCTATTTTTTACTCTGGTAGGTTGTCTCTCCAACCTAGTATTGTTGTACAGTCATTTTTACATTTTAAATGGTTTAGTGTCCAATTTTAAATATTAATGCCGTGTTTTTATCAGTGACGAGTCTTATATGTTTGTATTTTTAATCAATTTCTAGCCTTGAAAATGCATCGAACGCGATGTTGAAACCCTCGGCAATAAATTACGTATGTACGCTGAGACATGCCTTTACCTCTCCACCTTGTGATGTCTGTAGGGCTTGAGCCCCCTTACTTGTCTTATATATATATATATATATATATATATATATATATATTATGATATATATATATATATATATATATATATGAATGGTAAGTGTAGTATCTGGTTATTACACTTACCATTCATTAATTGTTACTTCACAACAGCCAGACACCTGAACCTTCATCACAGGTACTAAACGACTGGATTCTCTAAAGGCAACAGTGATCCCTTAAACAACTTACCAGTATTATAGAAAACTCAGGCTAAGTTCATCAAAAACAGGTGTGAGGTTAATCTTGTAAGTAATTAAATTAATTAAAGGGCATCACTCCATCAACAACTTAAAAGTCTAAGTATTTCCCATGATTTCAGAAGTCGAAGTACTTCCCTGGTTCTAACTCACTTAAAAGTAAATTGAAGGAAAACAGCTCAGTTACCACTCTATGTTTCTACCTAAGCAAATCATAATTATACTGGTGAAAAGAAAACACTTATAAAATTTCTAAATACAAAAAATTTATTATTAAACTCTAAATTTATAAGTGAAATGCACAATATCAGGGAAAATTACTGTTACTTGAAAACAAAGCAAAGTTTAATTAATTTTTAAATTAATAAAGTAAAAATTATATCAAAATTAAATTTATCACAAAATTCAAGAAAATTGTTTAATTCAATCAAAATTTCATAAATGTTAAGTTTATAACTAAAAATTGGATATTAATTCACAAAGGCTAAAAAACACTGAAACTTGAAAAGAATTCTAAGTAAATGCAAATTAATTCACAGTGTTAAATTCAATTAAATGTTGCAACGATTAATTAATGAAAACAACTAAGTTAATTAAATTGTGAATGCAAATGAAAAAACAGAAAAATGTGGAAAATACCAAAATTGTAAAAAGCAGCAATCACACAGAAAATAAAATAAAAACACACTTCAATAAGAAAATGGATAAACGCACGGAAAATCACTTCAAATGAAACAAACACAAAAACATGAAAATTTGCAATGTGTAAACACTGAAATCGTTTCACTCAAACCATTGTAACTATTAGTTGCAATTAATAAACTTTTAATAACTCACATTACCTTGGTACCAATTTTCTTTCTGCTGCAATGTTTCAAAAATAAAAAGGCGCCATTACACACTTGTACAATGTTTGTTCAGATTCCACAAAAACACTAAATAATACTAAATAACTCTAAGAAATATCAAATCTGAAATTTACAAGCGACCATTCAGTAAGTATAAAATCTTTACGTTAATGTGAACTCAGAGGTGGCGAGAGAGAGAGAGAGAGAGAGAGAAGAGAGAGAGAGAGAGAGAGAGAGAGAGATCTAAACACTATGAGGATTTAAGTCTGAATGAATCTCTTTTTCTCCTTGTATGGGCACTTCAAGAGACTGACGGGGGCTCAAAACGTTTTGGGCTTCTGAAAGATGGTGCAGTCTTTCCAGACGCTTCTAACATGACGTAACTTTACAGAAAAATCGTGAAATCTCCACGTGATATTCGGCAAATACATACATGTATGAAACCAGTCATGCTCTCTACGTGTTCCAAACAG
>NC_061098.1:6995223-7000223 GCF_015104395.2 Macrobrachium nipponense
GCTTTAATAGTTAACTAGACAAGTAAGTGTGATGAGGGAGAATCATATAATAGGGTGAAGAGAAATTGGATGATGTGTGGTTTATGGTTAGACTTACAGCAGAAGAATTATAACAATAATTTAGGGAGATGGAATAAAAGCAGTGGGTCGTGGGAAGAGAGCGTAATAAGTTTAGTGAAGGAAAAAGAATTACACAAATATTTTTCAGAGTAGATATTTATTATTCATTTTGATTTGTAAGCTCCTTGCGTTATACGTAACTCAAAAATATTACTAATATATTCATTTGCAATTTCATGCTTTATTTATTCTAATATTGAACCTGAGTTTTGACTACAGTTACAGTGCTCGCTTGACTATAAAGAACGATACTTCTCTAACTTGGCCCCGTCGAAGTCCTCAGAAGCCTTCAGTTACTCCAAGTCCTTCCGAAGGCTCCGTGACGAATCTCCCAAAGCAGCGAAAATGGCCAATTGGAGCCAAAATGAGGATCTGGGAATTCCCGGAATTCTAGTGGCGTTTCTAATTCCAACGTTTTGATCGGGTGGAAAGAAAGGTAACCATGTTGGCACTTGGGAAGTTTAACTTTGTGAAAAACTTATTGGCTCTGATCCCTGCCGGATCAGTGGTACCTTTTATAAATGGAAATTGGATCCGAAACCTCGGATTATCTATTGGTAAGCACGCAGTAGCTCTTGTTCTGGGAGCAATTTTTGGCCGCGTACATCAGTACATTGAGGGCCAAAAGGCTCCCCAGATTGGTCAAGATGCTACCGCACGCAAGAACGACGACGACCTTTATTGCGCTACTGAAATGATCTCGCTTTTGAAGGAAGAATGGAAAGACGCAAAGGAGGAGTACTTTTTCCTCCTAGATGAATTCAAAGAGATGAATTTTAACGAAGCTGTTGAAATGAGAAGGAAACAAAATTTGCTCGACGATTTCATGGAAGAAAAGTATAACATCGAAAAGCTTGGTCAAAATCGCGACTGTGCTGAAGAAGAAAATAAAGTTCTGAAGAAGAAAATAGAAGAGTTGGAGGACGAATTAATCCAGAAAGCCAAGGAAGCTGAAACTGTATACGAACAGCTCGCACGAAAGGAGAGAGAATGTGAAAACCATCGAGAAAAACTGGAAGAACTCCAGAACCAAGCCGTGGACAATGATTTCTATTGTGGATACCTTGAAGAGAAGGTGAAGACCCACGAAGCCGAAAGAAAGAGGCTGCTCCAGGCGGACGACACATCTCGAGGACGAGATTGCAAGCCTCACAGCGAGGAGTGTCTGCTCAGAAAGAAAATCATGACCTAGAGAAAAATCACAGTAATCAGACTCAAAAGAATCTAGGCGATCAGAAGAAGGTCCATATCCAGGAAACCACAGATCAGTCGCTTCAACAGGAGGATCAGAAAATGAATGAGACATTAGAGGAACAAGAACGGCTAGTATCCGTGATAAACAATTCTATGACGAATGAAAAGAATAAGAATAATGCTTTGGCTGAAGAAAACAAGGTAAAAGGAAACATGTTCTGTAAACTTGGACGGCTGGAAGAAGCAAGTGAATGTTTCCTCAGAGTATTGGATATGGACGACGATCACGAGGGACTACAGGCTAAGACTGGGATTACGCCTCTTGTTGCTTGGCAGACACAGGGAAGCTATGATGCAGCTTGAGAAATTAGATGATCAAGAAGATTTGGTTGCAGCTGCCAAAACCCTACAAAGAATGCAACGTCATGGCTGCCCATACTACATCCTAGGTATTGCAGAGGATGCTAATTTGAAGGCAATAAAGTGGGCCTATGGAGGAACGGCACTGAAGTTCAACCCGATAACTGCCAAGGGGGGGGGGGGGGGGGGGGGATCTTGAAGAAGAGCGACATCGCAGAATGGATATCATGCAGAAGGTCAACTATGCTAATGATCTCCTATGCGATGTTGATGAAAGAGGAGAATACAACGCAGTCAGAGAGTTCATCAAGGACCTGGCAGCTGAAGTGTTTCAAGATCCTCAGAAGGCAATGAAAGTAAAGAAGAAACCTGGAAGGACAACGAAGAGGCCGAAAACTAAGGAAACTAGGAAGGAACAAACAGAAGAACAGCCTGTGATTAACCAAAATTGTGAAGGATTTTGACTTGTCACCAGGTGATGCTGCTGCATCGTGTTCCAGAGGCATTGCGATCTTCTTGGCCCATTCGATGGATTGACTGCAAAGATGGGTGTTCACTGCTGCTCCCCCAGCACCAGCAACACAACGGAGGTCCCCCCACCTCCTACACACCCATCTTGCAATCAAAACAATCGAATGGGCCAAGAAAAGTCGCACTCGCCTGCTGGAGCATGACGGCTAGCATCATCAACACTGAGACAGTCGAAAGCCTTCGCATGGGCTGTTTCTTTGTAGTTGTGAAGACAACCGTAGTGATCGGTCTTTTCAACAGGCTTCCCTGGCGATTCTCACGTCTTCCTGACAAACGCAGGAGGACCAACTCTCAGGATGAAAGCGAACAGTATTCGGAGGAAGGAGGAACAGCTCTCAGGATGAGAGCCAACAGTTATTCGAGGAAGGAGGACACCAGCTCTCAGGATGAGAGCTAACAGCTGTTTGGAGGCTGGAGGACAAGTTCTCAGGATGAGAGCCAACAGCTGTTCGGAGGGCCACCGGGCACCCCTCTCCTGCCAAATGATACTCTCTGGATAGGGATCGATACAATCACCTATTAGTGGAAAGCAACCTCTGGTGTGGCGTCAAAACACTAAGTTAATGTCTTCTACTTCATATGTGAATTGGGTTATGTATTGCATGTTAAATCCCATCTTTTGCATATACTACTGTGGCAACCTCTGGCGTGGCGTAAAAACCCGTAAGTTCAATGCCTTCTATATATGCAAAAATATGGGCTATGCAATGCATAATGGCTCCATTACTTGCATATACTACTGTGGCAACCTCTGGCGCGGCGTAAAAACCCGTAAGTTTTTCAATGCCTTCTATATATGCAAAATATGAGTTATGCAATGCATAATGCTCCATTACTTGCATATACTACTGAGGCAACCTCTGGCTTGGCGTAAAAACCCGTAAGTTCAATGCCTTCTATATATGCAAAATATGGGTTATGCAATGCATAATGGCTTCAATGCCTTCTATATATGCAAAATATGGGTTATGCAATGCATAATGGCTCCATTACTTGCATATACTACTGTTGGCAACCTCTGGCGTGGCGTAAAAACCCGTAAGTTCAATGCATCTCTATATAATGCAAAATATGGGTTATGCAATGCATAAGGGCTCCAATACTAGCATATACTACTGTGGCAACCTCTGGCGTGGCGTAAAAACCCGTAAGTTCAATGCCTTCTACATATGCAAAAATATGGGTTATGCAATGCATAATGGCTCCATTACTTGCATATACTACTGTGGCAACCTCTGGCGCGGCGTAAAAACCCGTAAGTTCAATGCCTTCTATATATGCAAAATATGGGTTATGCAATGCATAATGGCTCCATTACTTGCATATACTACTGTGGCAACCTCTGGGCGCGGCGTAAAAAACCCGTAAGTTCAATGCCTTCTATATATGCAAAATATGGGTATGCAATGCATAATGGCTCCCATTACTTGCATATACTACTGTGGCAACCTCTGGCGCGGGCATAAAAACCCGTAAGTTCAATGCCTTCTATATATGCAAAATATGGGCTATGCAATGCATAATGGCTCCATTACTTGCATATACTACTGTGGCAACCTCTGGCGTGGCGTAAAAACCCGTAAGTTCAATGCCTTCTATATATGCAAAATATGGGTTATGCAATGCATAATGGCCCATTACTTGCATATACTACTGGGGCAACCTCTGGCGCGGCGTAAAAACCCGTAAGTTCAATGCCTTCTATATATACAAAATATGGGTTATGCAATGCAAATGGCTCCATTACTTGCATATACTACTGTGGCAACCTCTGGCGCGGTGTAAAAACCCGTAAGTTCATGCCTTGCTATATATGCAAAATATGGGTTATGCAATGCATAATGGCTCCATTACTTGCATATACTACTGTGGCAACCTCTGGCGTGGCGTAAAAACCCGTAAGTTCAATGCCTTCTATATATGCAAAATATGGGTTATGCAATGCATAATGGCTCCATTACTTGCATATACTACTGTGGCAACCTCTGGCGCGGTGTAAAAACCCGTAAGTTCCAATGCCTTCTTATATGCAAAAAAAAATATGGTTTATGCAATGCATAATGGCTCCATTTACTTGCATATACTACTGTGGCAACCTCTGGCGTGGCGTAAAAACCCGTAAGTTCAATGCCTTCTTTATATGACAAATATGGTTATGCAATGCATAATGGCTCCATTACTTGCATATACTACTGTGGCAAACCTCTGGCGTGGCGTAAAAACCCGTAAGTTCAATGCCTTCTATACATGCTAAAATGGGATGGGTTATGCAATGGCATAATGGCTCCATTACTTGCATATACTACTGTGGCAACCGTCTGCGTGGCGTAAAAACCCGTAAGTTCAATGCCTTCTATATATGCAAAATATGGGTTATGCAATGCATAATGGCTCCATTACTTGCATATACTACTGTGGCAACCTCTGGCGCGGCGTAAAAACCCGTAAGTTCAATGCCTTCTATATATGCAAAATATGGGTTATGCAATGCATAATGGCTCCATTACTTGCATATACTACTGTGGCAACCTCTGGCGCGGCGTAAAAACCCGTAAGTTCAATGCCTTCTATATATGCAAAATTTGGGTTATACAATGCATAATGGCTCCATTACTTGCATATACTACTGTGGCAACCTCTGGCACGGCGTAAAAACCTGTAAGTTCAATGCCCTTCTAATATATGCAAAATTTGGGTTATGCAATGCATAATGGCTCCATTACTTGCATATACTACTGTGGCAACCTCTGGCACGGCGTAAAAACCCGTAAGTTCAATGCCTTCTATATATGCAA
>NC_061098.1:7005223-7037723 GCF_015104395.2 Macrobrachium nipponense
TTGTGTTTTGAAGGGGGGGGGGGGGGAGGTGGCCTGATGGTGCTTGTGTCCTGTAAAACTGGGGTTGTGTCCTCAGGCAGCTTTTGTTATGTTCAACCAGCACCTGTTGCTGGCTACCCCCTGTACAAGGTATATTCCTAACCCGCTAATTACAGGAATCTTATGTAAATGATACAATAGAAATTCTAGGTGTCATTCTTGATTGCAAATTTATTTTAGTAGCATATCAAGTCTTAAAATATTCAGCTGTTGTTTGTCTTACACCAGGTGCTCCTGCATCGCTGGGTTGGGAAATCTGAGAGTAATTGAGGCCTGTTAGGCCTAAATTCATGAAAGCTGACAAACATACATGATGCTGAAAACTGCAGAACAAATGTAAATGATTGAATATCTTTTTCATTAAAGTATAGTTTTGAGCATGAAGCATTTATTCTCGAGCCTGCCATTCTTGAACCCAACTAACGTGACTTAGGATGATTTAGTTCAATGTCAAGTATTAAAATTTTTTTTCAAAATATTTAGAAGCAAAGAATAAAACTTTACCTGTACGAGAGCCAGGCCCACGGGTTCCAATACGTACTGTCATTTTTCCAGTATCATTTTCTTCTCAGCATAAATATTTTTGAGGGCTGTGTATACGTTGCAAGGGTAACGTAAGAAGAGTGTTAGCCACGGGGTATGTGGAAGATAACAGGATTTGGGTCTTATAATTTTTCTGTCTTCTGAGTGAATAAAAATGTTGCTGCCATTTTTGCCATTTTTTAGGGTTGTGTTGTTCACAGTATCAGTCTGCTTAGTTAGACTTTGATTACTGAAGACAGTGATTATATATATATATATATATATATATATTATATATATATATAATCTATATATATATATATATATATATATATATAAAGGTTTTGCCGTGCAAAACGTTTATTTATACACAGCACCACGTTTTTATACTTTCTTGATCAAGTTATTCATATATATATATATATATATATATATATATATATATATATATATATATATATATATATATATATATATTATATATATATATATATATGCCGTGGTAAAACCTTTATTTATACATAGCAACCACGTTTTATATATTTCTTCTTGATCAAGTTATTCATATATATATATATAGATATATATATATATATACATATCTATATTATATATATATATATATATATATATATATAATTATATATATATATATTTATATATATATATATATATATATATATATATAAAAATATATATACGAAATTATTTTCAACTAAAATTCCCTCCGTTACATATATGAAAATATATCAATTCCGAGGTAGAGCGAATTAGATATTACAGGAATTTGTAGCTTGAATGATTTTTATGAATTACGGTGATGTGATAATTATTGCATTATTATTAAAATTAATATTATATCTATATATATTATAATATATATCTATATATATAATATTATATCTATATATATATATTATAAATATTATTGTTTATTGATGATTTATAAACATTATAGTTATATCCTTATCTGTATATATATTAATATATATATATATCTATCTAATTGAATAATATATATCATGATAATATATCCTCTCATTAATACCCCCCAACCATAGGGATAAACCCCAAAAATCAAAAAAAAAATATTATAAACATGGGGGAAACCCCATGGATTCAATTAAAGGTTAAGGTGGACCACGAAACGGAAGGCAGACCCCCACACCCCCCATTACATACACAGCCTCTCTCTCTCTCTCTCTCTCCTCGTCTCTCCTCTCTCTCTCTCTCTCCACCTCTTTCTCTCCATTCTAACAGGTAATGAAAATGAGGAGAGTTGCATCATAACATAACGTTTATTTACAAGAACAACTAACCAATTAACTAAGTAATCCAGTCTTACAGACTAACATTGTCAAGTCACCCAAAAAGTCCACACCTCTCCCTGGGACCTCTGTCCTACCGAAATCCAGAACCGTCTGCCAAAGATACAGAACACATCCCGGTAAGTACACACACAAGTTTAAAGACAAAGTTAATAAAATGGAACATCTTACAAGATATCAAACAAGCCACCCCTTTGGCTAAAGTAAAGGTAACACTTACCCATTCCCAACCGGACACTAAACACTATGTCACAAAAAACTCCCCCGGCGAATGCCACGGCATCTTTGCCTATGACTCGAAGCCCTCTGTCAAAATCCCTCTCATAGGTTTGGGTATGAACGCTTTAAACAGAGAGGCGGCGCACGCACATGCGAACACACAGTTCGCTAGCGCCTCGCGGTTCTAGCTGCATCTAGTTTCACAAAGGCACTTTGAGAAGAGTTCATAAACTGTCGTACATTGACTTCCTGAACTAAGCACTTTTATCTCACGCCATCCCCTAGAAACTCATTGATCAGCTACTCTCAGGTCGTTACTCTGCCCTGTCCTCCACATTCCACAGGTTACAGAGAATGCACGAACAATATATTATTAATCAAAACCCTATGTCTTACAGATTGCTCGGCCTCGCACCTATATGCTAGCCCCCGCCTAGCAAAATTGCTTATATAAAACACTGGCCGGCTTAAAATAAAATAAGTAAAACTGCACGTCTCTGGCATTATAAAATAAAGTCTTATCACGCTTTATCTCCCAATAAACACAAAAACATTTTCTCTCATATTTTCTGCATTAGGATTCTTGAATATCCCTCTTCGTTTGTCTGCAAATAGCTGAACAGACAGCAACAGGCTATAGCAGGCTGTAGCAACTGTAGGAAGACAGAATGCCTCCTCATCGTAGAAGACTCTCACGGCTTCTTGTAGATCCCCAAAAAACACGCTGTAGAATTCTCGCGATCACCCATCATGGAAATACTTGTAATCACCCTGGACAACATGGCAGCAACCTCTCGGCACGGCTGGTGGACGTCTTGCTGGCGTCGGGGAACGACTTTTGGCGGGTGTGTGTTAGTATGTCAGTCAAGTCTCTGGTCAATCTAAGAAAATTAACCCAAACATACTACCTCTATCAAACAATGATCTCAAAAAGGTCAGAAATACTAACTGAACGTCTCCCAATTAACTCCTTTAATATGACTACTAAAATGATAAGTCATTATCACAAACTCTCTAAGAAAAAAAAACATCAAGTTCTCCAACTCAATTCTCCAAACTCACGCATCAGCACACACAACTCAGAAATCACAGCAACTCCACGGATTCTGCACTCCACATTTCGAACTCGAATGTGCTCACAAGAGAAAAAAAAAAAAAGAAAAAAAAAAGGACAAATCGTAACAAGCCCAAGAAAAAAAAAGAAAGTATCTCGTAACATAGCCAGACCCAAAAATGTTCTCGCAATGCTCTGATATTACAGCAACTCACAAAATCAGCAAAATCTCCAACTTCTAACAGCAAAAACCCCCTTTACTGCTCAATAATTAATCACAATGAGACTTAATGTCAAACTCCCATTTACGTAAACAATAACCCTCGAAAAATTACACCTCCCGGTAAAACCAAATCTCCCGTCCAAAAAGAAATGCTACTTAAGCTCAATCCCCAAATCATATCTCTCATAGGAAAAGGAAGAAAAATAATAAAAAAAAGATAATCACAAGCAGATTTCCCCAATCACAAAATACATAATACATGTATAATATGCATAACTCCCGCGTTTTTCCCAAGAAATGCTCCATGTAAAGTTATGGAATTTGCCAGAAAGCAAACTCTCACACATGCGCTTTCGTGAAATGCTATAGCAACATTCCAGATATTGCAAAAATTCTGATCTGTCACCATCAGAGGAAAAGAATCAGCACACGCTCAGCACACCGCCTGTCAGCAGAAAAATCGCCTCACCCCTGCTGGACGCAATGTTCAAACAACAGCGCAAAAATTGTCTAGTCAGACACACAAGTTTGGAAACTCATGATTCTCAAGAAAAAAAGGTCTAACTGACACATTTCACAGAATTAACTCCAGGATATGACTAATGTGTTCAAAAATTTGTCTCGAAGACTTATTCTCTCAACATGACTTTTCCCAAATTATATTTCTCCAAGAATAACACACTTGTGAACATAAAAAAAATGCACACACATCTCCAAATGACTCGTAATGCAGTAATGCCATTCGCCTCTAAATAGATACGAAATCAAAAAAGAGAACCACAGAAATCTCCTCTTGACTCGAAAAAAACTCCATAACCACAAAAAAGGTCACCCGCCCACGATTAATTCCAACTCCATTATGAGACACCATATTAATAATAAACACTAACGGTTCCGGTTATATATTTCCTCCATTTTGGTTAAATAACCAAACCCCTTAGATTATTCCTTATTTCTCCAATTAGCCAACAGTCAGAGAAAAAAAAAAAACACCACTCCAAGAATAGAGAATAATCACCTCTATTTCGGCAAATACAAAATATTTACCTCTATTTCCCCAATAACTCCGTGTGGAACAAAACAAGGCTCCAAATAATATCTCCAAAAAAATGTGCACTCAAGGCATCTAACTCACACACACCCAAATATTGCTCCATAATCTCCAAATATGTGGTCTCCCATTTTGCAACAAAGATGGCTGCAAAATAATTGAACTAAACATAGCTCCTATCACTATTGGCAAATATCAAAAATGGCCAAAAATATATCTCCCTATATTATATCTCAAATATAACTCCAAAATAATATATACATCCAATTATCTCACCAAAATAACATATCTCAATTATATCTCAATTCTCCAGAGAATAACTCAATGTTTATAGTCAAAAAACTATAAAAACTCACTCCATTTAGCATAACTGCTAAAAAGGTCAAAAACTCGGCAAATAAAACTGTCTAGAAAGTTCTAGAAAAAACCACCAATGTGCCACAACTCATTATAACAGAACTCCCAACTCACAGTGTCTAAGCAAAGACTTCCCCATATGCACTACGACATAAGCCACTAGAAAACTTAACCAAGTTTCCTATCTCTCACAAAGTTGTCACAAATACAACAAAGGTATTGTGCAAGAAAACTCACAATTTCTGGAACACAAATATCCAGAGAAAAAATGTAGTGCCATTACGTATGCATTCAAAACATGCAAGAAATTCTCCCCTATATTACTCTATAGCATCAAATAGCTAAAACACGAACACGTTCCCGAACAATGACTCTAAGTCATGAACTGAGACAATATTCACACTAACTAGCGAGAGAAAAAATAAATTCAAATTCAGCCCTTGGTAAAAAAAAAACTTGTGTCAGCTATGGCTAATTTCCAAAAAAGGAGAAAAGAAAAATCAACGGCACCATTAACTATCTCCCGTAACTCACTAGATGTCAAGCAATTATCTGCTGAACTCATAAAAAAAGAAAAAAAAAACTAAAACAATGTGTTGTTAGTTCTTCCCACAATCACAAAAGATTTCACCTCCCTTGACAGCATTACGGCACCCACGTATTAGTATATAAAAAATCAGTATCAGAAATATCATTATCACAAAATCATCAAAACAAAAAATATTTGCTATCATCAAAATCCATCAGTAATCAGTACAAAAAACAAAATATCACCAATGTTTAATGCTTATTCCATTCTCCAAAAATTCCAGCAAAAGTTCAAGCAAAATTTCAACACAATTCACCAAGATTCAAGTCAGAGTTCATCAAGATTCAGCAAAACTCATCCCCGTGAATCACTGAAAATATTCTCCAAAGTTACAAAAACTCAACAAATAATTAACACAAGACTTCTCCCATTAATTCATCACAACAATTATCCATGAATAATTATCTGTAATAATTATTAAATAATCTCCCATGAAATATCTCAAATCTCTCGCAAAACAATTCTCCCGTAATGATAATTATACTTAAGCAAACCTCCCGTGACACATCTCAAGTATAATAATTATTAATAATAACAATAATAATAACTTTCCATAGCAATAATTCTCTTGCAAAAATTTCAAGTAAGGGTGAAATTCAAATAGCATACAACAGTAATGCTGAATCTTATGACATACAATTTCTCCAGCATGCAACACCATGACATAACACCATTGCCACACAACAGATACAACACCAATCATCGGCATTTCAAAGTAATTTCTCCAACACAATAAAAAAATAATCTGTGTATCCCCCTTATATTTGTGTCTTTCAAGGCACAAAGAAACATATAACACATACCGTGCATGTTAACTACTTTTCCCCTCATTCACGGAAAAGAAAAATCTCTTTATATTTCCTTTTCTCTTCATCCAAGGGAGAGAAAAAAAAAAATCTTTTCTAAAAAAAAGACTCTTACGGGCATTTCACTTCATCAACTAATCAATCAGCTGATATCTTAGCATCCAATGTCAAGGCCAAATCCATCCCTAACACAAAGAAAAAAAAAGGAAAAGGGGGAGTTCACCCACACTGAGAAAAAAAAAAAATTTCTCCCCCCCTGAGAACAACCCCTCAGTCGAGCGGCAGAACAGCCCGAGGTATACACTAGTACCCATCTCGCAATACCCTCCCCTGCACTATCTCTCGAGTGAGGCTAGTGGTACCTCCCATGCTACTATCCCCCCGAGGCAGGCCATACTCCCCTTGCAATATCCCGCCATGCAATGCCTCCCTGCGACGGTTTTAGCATAAATATGCTGAGCCCGTAAAATTGTGGCCGCTCTGTGTCTCTAAGGCAAATATGCTTTATCTACACAGTTCCCATGCATAGAAAAAATACACTCCTATGTTTTAAACAAAGACGAATGCATACGTCTATTACAAACACGTGCAAATAAAGAAAACACGTCACTATGGGGAAAGAAAAAAATTGTTTGACCTCTGAACCAATCCCATAACCCTGAAATATTTAAACAAAAACCCACTCCTTCAAAACAATAGTTTAACACTCACCACTCCATAATGGGAACAAAAGGAACTCGAAATTCTTCGTAAAACGCGGCAGTGATATAACAACGACCGCCGCACAGGTATCTCGGAACACACTCTCGTCATTGCACAGCAAAAGTCACACTGGGTGTGCTCACTGCTTCTGGCTGACTCCCTGGGAAAAATGCTGAGTCCCATAAAAATCCTTCCCTCCCTTTAGCACAGTTAACAGACAGATATTTTCTCATTTTTTTCTCACTAAGTAACTGAAAACTAACAGTTTAACGATTTTCCACAATCCCACAAAGCTTTGTCGTTCGAAAACTATCGCTAAGTCACGACCCCTTTTTATGTTCTAACCTGGCCAACCATTTCTCTACATTGGCGTTCCTAGCATAAAAAAAAGAAGAACGACTTTCTCACCCCTCTTTAACGTCTGCCACCACTATAAAACCTGGGGGAAAACCCCCATGTATTCATAAGGTAAGCGTGGACACGAAACGGAAGGCAGACCCTCACACCCCATTACATACACAGCCTCTCTCTCTCTCTCTCTCTCTCTCTCTCTCTCTCTCTCTCTCCACCTCTTTCTCTCCATTCAACAGGTAATGAAAATGAGAGAGTTGCATCATAACATAACGTTTGTATTTACAAGAACAACTAACCAATTAACTAAGTAATCCAGTCTTACAGACTAACATTGTCAAGTCAACCCAAAAAGTCCACACCTCTCCCTGGGACCTCTGTCCCACCGAAAAACTCCAGAACCGTCTGCCAAAGATAACAGAACACATCCCGGTAAGTACACACACAAGTTTAAAGACAAAGTTAATAAAATGGAACATCTTACAAGATATCAAACAAGCCACCCCTTTGGCTAAAGTAAAGGTAACACTTACCCATTCCCAACCGGACACTAAACACTATGTCACAAAAAACTCCCCCGGCGAATGCCACGGCATCTTTGCCTATGACTCGAAGCCCTCTGTCAAAATCCCTCCCATAGGTTTGGGTATGAACGCTTTTAACAGAAAGAGGCGCACACGCACATGCGAACACACAGTTCGCTAGTGCCTCGTGGTTCTAGCTGCATCTAGTTTCACAAAGGCACTTTGAGAAGAGTTCATAAACTGTCGTACATTGACTTCCTGAACTAAGCACCTTTTATCTCACGCCATCCCCCTAGAAACTCATTGATCAGCTACTCTCAGGTCGTTACTCTGCCCTGTCCTCCATATTCCACAGGTTACAGAGAATGCACGAACAATATATTATTAATTCAAAACCCTATGTCTTACTATATATATATATATATATATATATATATATATATATATATATATATATATATATATATATATATATATATTATATATATATATAGATAGATAGATAGATAGATAGATAGATAGATAGATAGATAGATAGATAGATAGATAGATAGATGTGCTGTAGCCATAGGCATTTTTATTGTGAATTTGAGTAAACTGAAAACATGGGCGGGGATAGGTTAGCTGACAATGTTCCTCCGGAACAAATTCTTGATAAGGGCTCTCCCCGCGAATCTTAACATAAAACAAATCAATCAAAATAAGTAAATTATTAACTGCAAGGAGAACTGTATTTTGGTGATGTATTGCATCTTTGTCTAAAACCCCTGAATTTTCAATTGCAAGACTTTTTTAGAAAGTTGTTAGAGACCGAGTTTTGTATACATGTATTTTTTTCATGATTTTTCCCAAAGATGTAACGCGAGCGTAGTACGCCATTTTAAAGATTTGGAATTACTCTCTCTCGTTTTGTTCAGGACTTACTTTTTTGTGTTTTTGTTTTTTAGAACTTTCACCATTTTCTCCTTTATGTGCCCTCTGGAATCGTCTCTCCGGTATTTTTATGGGCGTCGAAGCTCTCTCTCTCTCTCTCTCTCTCTCTCTCTCTCTCTCTCTCTCTCTCCTCGCCTCAGGAGGGCTATAATGATGCTTCCTGTGCGAATGTTGCCCCCACCCTGTTTTTTTCCTGATTGGTTTTTCAATTTTTCATTTTATTTTTTCGTATTTTTGTATTTGTGCGTTTACGTAATTGTTCTTTGTAATGTTCTAGTGTGGGTGTCCTTTCGCGCTCTCTTCTTCAAGTCTGTATGTTTTGTTTTGCAAAATTATTTTTTCTGCTTACTAATTTACTTGAGTGTTTTAATGGTCCGTGTAAATGTTTGTGTTTTGTAGTAATAACATCAGTATAAAGCCCATAAAGCATAAAATTTCCTTTAATCGTATGTATTCATTTTGTTTTGCAATATTCTTTTTTCTTTTAGAAATTTAACGGCAAATTTTTAATGCCCCTAGTAAATGTTCGTATATTTTATGGCAATAACATCAGTATAAGAAACAAAGAATTCCTTTAATCACACACATACATATATGCAGTTTTTGCCATGTTATTATTTTGGTACTCAGAAATTAAATATCTAATTTTTTTAGTGTAAAAATGCTCCGGTATAAGTAACGAAGAATTCCTTTAATCACACACATTTCTACTGCCGTGTAAATGCACATTAGAAAGTAACAAAGAATTCCTTTAATCACACATACATATATACAGTTTGGCCATGTTATTATTTTGGTACTCGGAAATCAAATATCTAATTTTTTAGTGTAAATGCTCGGTATAAGTAACGAAGAATTCCTTTAATCACACACATTTTCTATTGCCCGTGTAAATGCACATTAGAAGTAACAAAGAATTCTTTAATCACACATACATATATACAGTTGGCCCATGTATGGTTCATTATTTTGGTACTCGGAAATCAAATATCTAATTTTTTAATAAGCTCCTTGTAAATACTCGCATTCTATGGAACTAACGACAGTATCATTAGTACCAAAATCCTTTAAACACAGACACACACACCCATATTCATTTTTGCCATATTATTATTTTGGGACTCGGAAAAATTAAATGGCTCATTTGTAATGTCCCGTGTAAATGCTCGCATTCTATGGAACTAACGCCAGTATCACTAGTACAAACATAAATAAATAAATACATAAATAAATAAACACTTAAGGAAGACGAAATAGAACCCGAGCAACGGTTCTCTGCAAGTTTACACCAAGAACTCGAACTCCCTGGCATCCGAGCTATGTCGACCAATGGCATGCTGACATGATTGCTGGTAAACTTTCGCCGTTAGGGGAGGATTGTAAACCGATCTTCTTAGTGGCGAGAGGATTGTTGTTTGTTGCCAGATTCGGTAGCTGGGAGTGCGAATTGTAGTTGTTAAGGAAATGATTTTATGCTGGAATTATAATGCTCCTCGACATGGGAATCTGTTTCTTCTCGAAATGGTTTGTGGGTGTTCGTTGTCTCTTTTATCTCTTGCTTTATTCGTCTCTAAAGAATTTCTGAGTGGTGTTAAGTTCCTGGTTGGACGAGTGGTTTTCGCACTCGGCTACCAATCCGGTGGTCCGAAGTTCGATTCTCGGCTCGGCCAACGCGGAATCAGAGGAATCTATTTCTGGTGATAGAAATTCATTTCTCGAAGTAATGTGGTTCGGATCCCACAATAACCTGTAGGTTCCGTTGCTAGGTGACCAATTGGTTCGTAGTCACGTACAAATGTCTAATCCTTCCGGCCAGCCCTAGGAGAGCTGTTAATCAGCTCAGTGGTCTGGTTAAAGTAAGATAACCTTTTTTTTTTCTGAGTGGTGTTTGTGTCCCTTCTCTCTTATCCAAGGCTTCTCACTGATTACGGTTGATGAAGTGAACCTCTACAAGGAGCAGAGTATCATGATACTTCATTTTTGGATAAGTTCAAAGTTTTAATACCTTATGAGCAAGAGCGCGTGCTGCTTAAGGCCTTTTTAATCTCAAACAACAACAACAACAGGAATCAGATGCACATTCCTTTCGTGTGTTTTTATAATAAAATTCATTTCTCGTTTTGTTAAGGGAATAGCGATGATTCCAAAATGTCTTCCTTACCCTCCCATTCCCCTACCTACCCTGCCTCCACCCTGGGCGGATAAACAGGTTTGCAGGAGAAGGGTGGATTCTTCCCTACCCTTCCCATTCCCCTACCTACCCCACACTCACCTGGGATGGACAAGCAGGTTTGCAGTAGGAGTGTAGATGTATTCCCTTCCTTCCCGATTCCCCACCCACCCCTCCTCCACCCTGGGTAGACAATCAGGTTTGCAGGAAGAGGGTGGATGTCTTCCCTACCCTCCTGTTCCCCTACCTATCCCACCATAAATTGGATAGACAAACAAATTTGCAGGGGGGTGGGTGGCTGTCATGTCTCCGTTACTGTCACCCAGGGGAGGGCAGTAAGAATAGACCTCATGGATTTTATTATTATAGATGAAAAATGTCTTTGTTCCAACACGTTATACAAACCCTCAGTCCTTTAACATATGGAATGTAATCAGCGCCAAGCTGGAACCAGTCGTAAGCTTTCGAACAAGGTGGTTCAGTAGTTAACTGCTTGTCCGATAGCCAGGTTGTCCCGCCCGACTGGGAGGTGAAGCGTCACTTTGCTTTCGCTGCCATCAAAACAAGACATGCTCTCGCGCTCTGCCCGCTGTGTCGTATACTTTGCTTACTTCTCTACGAAGTCCACAACCTTTTTGTCTCTAACCCTGTAGTGCTTTGCGAGTGAAAGCTTGTAAGTACTTGGTTTTTTCTTTGTGTATCTCATTATTTGTGGTGAAATAGAAGGCCACGGGCTGGAGAGACACCTCCCGCCCCCCAGTCAGCCGCAGATTGTGCCCTGGTGTGGAGGGCCGTAGGTGTGGGGCCTTTAGGTCTCTTTACGAGGTAGACCTGCATGCTTTGTGTGGTACTTGGAGTGCCGAGGGGCGTGATGGTTTGTTAGTCGGAGGGCTCTCCAGGCGATCCTCTGGTTACGGACACATCTTCCTCTTTCCTTCCTCCGTCTCAGCTCCCACGTATGGCTCCTTCCCCTTCGAGGGGCGTGTTGCGGTCCGCCTCTTCACTTGATCAGTCGAGTATAGAGGATGGGGGGCGGCACCACCCCGACATTCAGTTGTTACTCCATGGGTCTTGTTTCGCTTGGGGTGGGAAATCCCCAACCCCCCCACCCCCGGGCCTGAGCCGGGACCCCCCCGTTAAACCAACACCTTTCCTTCCTCAGGGATGGTTGCCTGCCAGGGGTGGGTGGCTATACTTGGAGCAGGTTCTGGTACTCGCTTGGGCTTCCCAGGCACACAGAGTATTCAGGGGCTGCAGTACCACCTGGCTGCACGTGGATCCAGGCCAGTCCACCCATGGACCAGAGACGTCGAAAGACAACAACCGGTGTCGACGCCGGGTATGCTGCTCCTCCTCACCTGGTATACACTCAACACGGGGCCATGGTACACCGACAGCCCACAGTCCCAGGCTCTGCTGCCGTGTTAGCCTAGGAGGGAGATCACCCCTCCACCTGGTTTTGCTGCCCTCGCCCCAGCCCCTGAACTTTCAGTGGCCCAAGAGTTCCCCGCTCAACCTGCTGCCAGTGCCTGTGATGCTGCTAGCTCCTGTACTGCCGCCAGTTCCTGTTGCTGCCGCTCCGGTACCAGTTCCTGCCATTGTTGCTCCAGCCCGTGGTGTTGCTGCCCCCACCGCAGGTCCCTCCGGACAGGTGCAGCTGGGCCCTGTTGCTTCGGCAACTACCCTAGCTCCGTCCTGGATGGAGGACCTGACGGTGGTCCTGAGGAAGCTGACGAAGAAGAAGAGGAAGAAGAGGAAGGTGTCGTTGTCTTCGTCGTCTTCTGCAGCCGCATCTTCCCCTTCGACTTCCAAGTCCCCACAGCAACCGAGGAAGAAGAAGGTCAGCCTTCTCCCCCCCAAGAAAAAAGAAGTCTCGCTCAGAGACCTCTAAGGGTCTGTTCCACTCCGGTGGGACAGTTGGGGCTTCCGCTGGTCCTCCTGTTCCTTCGGGAACGGTGCTCGTCACTCCTTCCGCAAGGAAGAAGTAGGGGGACGACCGGAGGGGAACCAGCTAACACCAGTACCTCTTCTCCTGGCCCCAGAGGTTCTGCCTCGGCACCAGGAGCCATCTCAGCCACTCGTTCGCGAGTGGTACCGAGTGTAAGGTTGCCTGCGGGTGACTGTGCAGCCAGGGTCCAGGCAGCCGAGCCTGCTCACTCAGGTAACTCAAAAAAAAAAAAAAGCCGGAGCAGCTCAGGCACGGAAAAGGCAGTCAGGCACGGAAGTTCAAGGAAGACTGGTGGCAGTTGCTCAGGCGACTCCCGCCAGACCGGTGATCGCTCTCGTGGCAATCTGCTGGTCCCCAGGGTTGACGCGACGGTCCCACCAGACGGTACGCGGGCCGAGGCGAGGAAGAGGTCCCCCCGGTCGCCAGGACCAGCCTCTGCTGGTCCAGGTACCGTGACGCGCCGTGAGGATGGGCCACGCTCCCACCGCAACAGTGGACTCTGCCGGTCTCCCACTGGGACTGGACGGATAGGCTGACTGGTAGCAGCTCTCCTGATGCCCAGGACCGTTGCTACCGTTTTCGGTCCAGTGGTTCTCCCCAGGGAGACTGTGTGACTAGGCATGCAGCTCGATCGTCACCGCGGGTTGGCGATCGCCTGCAGCCCCCCAGCACACCGATTCTGCCGACGGGCAGGGGGAGGAGCATCAGGAGGTCTGTCTTTCTCCTAACTTTCAACCTCCTCAGGCTACACTGGGAGGAGCGAGGTGATTAGAGCGACCGTGCGAGGAGTGCGCTTCTCGCGGTCCCTCCTCAAAGGCCTACAAACCTGGCACTGTCATGGGACCGACCAGATCGTATGCCCAAGTGGTTGGAGGAGACCAAGAGAGGTCTGTCGTGGTTCCTTCTGTGGAAGGAGGAGGATCTCGGGATGCGTTCTCCCTGGATGGGCTTGACGGTCCATCTTCCCAGGACCCAGTCACTCTCGAGATCCAGAGGTCGTTTGCAGAGGTCAATCGCACTGGATTCGTCAGACACAATGACCTCGGGAAGGATCAGATTGCTCCCGTCCCTCCGAACCTACATCAAGGCTGGAGTTGTCTGAGGTCCTAAGAAGGAACCCAGGACGACGGCGGGGTCTAGCCCTGATCAGCCTTGGCTGACCAGTTGTTGGGTTGGGCCCGGGTGGACTCCTCTCGTCTCCTGACAGGAGGGCTCACTTCGGTCTGGCAGGTCGTCCAAGCTACTTCCCCCTCTCTACGATGGGCAGAGGCGCTTCTACGTGCCTTCAGAGGACCCGCTGCCGGCCCAAACAGGTTAACCCCAGGCAGCTAGCTAGGCTAACCCCGGGTGTGTCTCTTCAACACTGCTGTGGCCGAGAACCTCTGGTTCTTGCAGCAAGAGGCACTGGCTTTGGAATCACTGCCATGGCAGCGTTCCAAACAGTCTCCTGGCTGGACCTGTGGTCCCTCACAGTGTCCAAGGTCGCGGTCTCTTCATGAAACATCACTCCCGAAGGGGACCTGGCTTTCAGGAAATTGTGTCAGTCTGGGGGTAGGGCGATCTCTTACCTGGCCCACCAGATGGCCAACCTGTGGGCCAACCTGGTACTGAGATGTAGGGACACAGTCCTTTCTCGAGTTACCAGGGCGGCAGGGCACGAGGCAACTTTGGGTCTGAGAAATGGACCGGTGCTGGGTTCCTCCTCTCCCATCCCCAGAGAGATGGTGGACGCTGCGGTGGAACAGCGGCGCACTGAGGACAGTGACCGCCTAGTCCACCAGGCAGTCTCGAAGGCGACTGGGCAGCCTCGACCCACTGCGACTAAGCCTAGGAGCTTGGCTAGCGGCTAAGACGACGTCCTCGTCGAAGTCGAGAGGAAAGACCCAGCCTTCGACTTCCTCTGTAAGGAGTGACCGTCATCCCTCCTCCCAGTCCTCCTTCTCCCGAGGAGGAACCGGGAAGAAGACATCGAAGAAGGGGAAACTCTAGGGGAAGAGTAGAGTTCCCCTCACCTGCTGCCGGAAGTTGGGGGGCTGCCTGGCGAGCCATTGGGTAACTTGGCAGCACTACGGAGCCGAGACCTGGATAGTGGACGTCCTTCGGGAGAGATATCTACTACCCATCGAGTAACAGCCACCCCTCACCTCTAACCTGGTCCATCAGCAGACGTATGTTCCCGGTTCTGCCAGGGATGTAGTGCTTCGACAGGAAGTAGAGGCCATGCTGAGCAAACGAGCTGTGGGGATCATACAGGATCAGTTGCCGGGCTTCTACAGCTGACTTTTCCTGGTGGAATAGTCATCGGGGGCTGGCGCCTGGTGATAGCTCTCTCTCCCTTGAACCGATTCGTTTGCCAGACTCGGTTCATGGTGGAAAAGACATGCTCCATGCTCGATTCTGTCAGGGAGAACGACTTCATGCTTTTTGTGGACCTAAAGGATGAGTATTTCCAGATATCCATTCACCAGTCCTCCAGGAAGTACCTCCACTTCATCCTCGACGGGACGGTGTACCAATTCAGGGTACTTTGTTTCGGTCTCTCAACCTCCCCACAGGTGTTCACGCGAGTGTTCACTCTGTTGTCTGCTTGGGCCCATTCGGTAGGGATACGTCTTCTGAGGTATCTCGATGATTGGCTGGTCCTGGCGAGCTCCCGCTTGCAGTTGCTACAGGACAGGGATCGACTCCTCGAATTCTGTCGTGATCTCGAGATCATGGTGAACTTCGAGAAGTCAGATCTCGAGATCATGGTGAACTTCGAGAAGTCAGATCTCGAGATCCAATGAACTTTGAGAGTCATCGAGCCCAGCAGAGGATGAAGTACCGGGCTCGCTGTGACACGGTAGCAGGGCGAAGTCTTCCCCTCAGACTTGCGGATCAGCAAGTTCAGGGAGGCAGCCGGATGGTTCCTGTCCCTACAGAAGCAGCCAGCTCAGCAGTGGCAGGTCGTGATCGGTTACCTGTCGTCTCAAGAAGTTAGTCCCTCACGGGCGTCTTCACCTGTGGTCTCTTCAGTGGAGGCTAAAGGAGTGTTGGTCACAGGCAAGAGACCCACCGTACTTCCCCGTGCCTCTCACGGAGGAGGTGAGGCAGGACCTAGCCTGGTGGCTGGATGGCGGGAACCTCGTAAGAGGAGTGCCTTTTCACACACCCCCCCCCCCACCAGAGATGCTGCTGTTCACAGACAAGTTGACCGAGGGATGGGGCGCACACTTGGAGGAGTTGCTGGCTGCAGGTGTGTGGGGCCATCGTGACAAGCACCTTCACATCAATGTGCTGGAGCTCAAGGCAGCGTTGCTTTCTCCAAGAGTTCCAGGAACGGGTGATGGGATACTGTGGTGTTGATGCGACAACACCATGGTAGTGGCATACGTCAGTAGCCCACTTGGTAGAGCTGTAAGCCCGATACATTCAGGCAAGAGGAATGTAGTGGCAGAAAAGCTCAGCCGTCGGAATCAGGTGATAGGGACCGAATGGTCCCTCCACCCAGACGTGGCTGAAAGGCTCTTTGACCTGTGGGGGCATCCAGTTGAGGATCTGTTTCCGCCACGGACAACAGAAAGCTTGAGGTTTTCTTTACTCGGTTGTGCCGGACCCATGGGCAGCTGCAGAGGACGCTCTTCAACATCCGTGGGACAACCTCTTCGTCTATGCCTTTCCCCCGTTCTGTCTGATTCGCAAGGTGATCAGCAGGGTGCTGGTCACCGCGAATCTTCGGATGATTCTGGTGGCGCCCAAATGGCCTCAGGCTGTTTGGTATCTGGAGCTGCTGGCTCTTCATGCCAAAGCACCGAGAGGGATCCCCCCCCTGGCACAACCTCCTGTGCCAGCCACACGTGGAACGGTACCACCGATTGGTTCGGTCCCTGTCTCTTCATGGCTAGCTGTTATCCACCATCTCTTGCAAGTGAGAGGCTTTTCTTGCCGAGCAGCAACAGAGATGGCTTGGTACCTCAGGCAGTCCTCTGCAGCTGTGTACCAGGGGAAGTGGTCCGTCTTCTGTGGTTGGTGTCGTGGATGGGGTCTCTCTCCTCTCAGAGCCACTCTTCAGCAGGTAGCGGATTTCCTCGTCTTCCTTCGCCGAGAGAAGCTCCTTTCCGTCTCCGCAGTGAAAGGCTACAGGGCCACCCTGGCCCTAGTCCTTAAGCTGCGGGGAGTGGACATCTCCACCTCCATGGAGATCTCCCTCCTGATGAAGAGCTTTGAGAGGTCTTGCCCACCCAGGAAACTCAGGCCCCCGGGGTGGGACGTGACTCTCGTCCTTAGGAGTTTGACTCGAAGACCCTTCGA
The DNA here is from genome assembly GCF_015104395.2 of Macrobrachium nipponense. Classification (NCBI taxonomy): domain Eukaryota; kingdom Metazoa; phylum Arthropoda; class Malacostraca; order Decapoda; family Palaemonidae; genus Macrobrachium; species Macrobrachium nipponense. The sequence goes on from NC_061098.1 coordinate 7,022,330, forward strand.
GCCACTCTGAGAGTCGTCAGACAGGATCTGACCCTCAAGACCGTCTTTCTGCTGGCCCTGGCATCGGCGAAGAGAGTAGGGGAACTTCATGGTCTTTCCTTCGATGTAAAGCACACGAGGTGATGGGGATCGGTGACACTCTATTTCATCCTGGATTTCCTAGATAGGACTCCGAACCCTTCGGTCCCTGACGACCAGTTCGAGTCATTCACGATCCCCTCCCTGAAGGACTTCACCAACGATGATGCGGATAAGATGCTGCTTTGTCCTGTGAGGGCGCTACGGCGCTATCTAAAGAGAACTCGCCACCTCAGGCATGGGTGTCGACGCCTCTTCGCTAGCATCGGGTTACCAAGAAGGTGTGTCCAAGAACACTCTTTCTTTCTGGCTTCGTGAGGTGATCAAGAAGGCGTACGCTTCGGATAGGAGTGATGACACCGGTACCCTTCGTCCGAGAGCCCACGAAGTCAGAGGTATTGGTCCAACCCTTGCGTTCCGCAAGAACTTCTCAGTGGCACAGGTGCTGAAGGCAGGGGTTTGGGCCAACCAGACCACCTTCACATTTTTTTATCTTCGGGATATCGCCCACAGGTCCTTGGACACCTTTTCCTTGGGACCACCCGTGTTGGCTGCTCAACAAGTTGTGTAGCTTATCCAGCTCCCGCGCGGACAGAACAGCATTGCATCCTTGTGAGACTGCGTGAGTGGGCAAGCAAATGAGTGTGTGACTGGCTTCTCTTCCCCTCCTTTCTCTCCTTATGTGGGCAGAGGGCTGCATCAATCACTACGCTGGACAGGAGGCTGATGCAGGTAAGCTACGCGACTGAGCTCCATCCTGTCCCTTTCATTAGGGATAGGAGCGGTTATCCACCACTCCCCTAGCAAGGGGGGAGGTGGACGGCCAACAAGAGACAAACCCATGATCTTTATATTTGGCTCTTGAGTAGGAACTAGTTCTTGCTTGCTATTCATAAGAGGCATGCTTGCTTGCCTCTTATGAATTTGGTCCAGAGGTCTGACCACTGATCCTGTGGTGCACACCGCGATCAGCTGGGCAGGAGCTAGGATCCCTCCCTTTGCTCTTATGACCAGGGAGGGAACCAATGTCGTACGAACACCAGTCTGTTCATAAGACTCAGATTCCACCCACCAATAAGTGAGTCTTCCATATGTTAAAGGACCGAGGGTTTGTATAACGTGTCGGAACAAATTACAATTTGTCGTAAATTGTATTTTTCCTAACTATACAAACCTGAGGTCCTTTACACATAGTCCCACTTCATGCCACCCCTCACTCTGTTTCTGGGCCTAAAGCAAAGTGAAGCTTCACACCCCAGTCGGTGCGGGAGCCAACCCGACTGATCGCACAAGCAGTTAACTCCCGAACCACCTTGTTGGAAAGCTTACGACCAGTTCCAGCTTGACACTGATTACATTCCATATGTTAAAGGACCTCAGGTTTGTATAGTTAGGATAAATACAATTTACGACAAAATGTAATTTCTTCGAGTGTTCATGTGGATATATAGTCGGGTTGTTTCAAGAGTATATAAGTTCCTTTCAGAATTATCCTGTAATTTTAGGAATTCCAATTATTCATGGATTTCCCAAAAATAAGCTGCACGATTCTAGAATTGTCCAGGCGTAGTTTGGAATGAGTTCAGGGTAGAGGGTGGCACCGGCATATTTGAGATTTTTAAAAAGGAAAATTAAAAAACACAGTGCTCTGACTTACTCCTTTGGTTGAAGGACAAACCAAGTTTAACAAAATATAATAATATAATAATAATAATAATAATAATAATAATAAAAATAATAATAATATAATAATAATAATAATCAATAATAATAATAATAAAATAATAATAATAAAATAAATAAAATAATACTAATAATAATAATAATTAATAATAATAATAATAAAAATCTGTTTTCAACGCATTTAATTTTATAGAATCTTCTCATTTCTTTTTATTATCTTTTCTCGTCAGCATGTAGCTGGTGTATTAAGTTTCGTAAGGACATGTACGATTTTCATTTGTCTTAGGTTTATTCCTCTACGTGTCGACAGCGCACAGGCAGTCATCTATGAGAGTTTACAGTAAAGTGAATTAAGATACGTTTTACAAGTATTTATAGCATGCAAGGTCGCGTACAATTGGTGGGCGGGTCAGTGGGCAGGACTTAAATTAGTCGTTGGATGGTAACGAAATCTCGCTCCCTGCGGGTTGTTCAGATCTCCGTGGTCTGGACGGAGTTATTAGCGTCGGTTGGGTGTTGGTTGGGGTACCCACCTCTTAAGCCGCAGGCTGTGCAGCTAACATATCTTCCGCTCGTTCTCTCCCGCTTTCTCTCTGCTTTCTTCCTCTCTTTCTCTCTCTCTTACTCTCTCTTTCTCTCTGCAAGTTCCTCTCTTTCTCTCTCTTTCTCGTTCGCTCCTTCTCACTCTCTCTCTTTCTCTCTGCCTGTTCCTCTCTCTCTTTCTCTCTTTCTTCCTCTCTCTCTCTCTCTCTCTCTCTCTCTCTCTCTCTCTCTCTCTCCCCCCCCTCGATCTCTCTATCTCTCTCTCTCGTCCTCTCTCTCTCTCTCCCCCCTCGATCTTCTCCTCTCTCTCTCGTGGCGGTATACGGAGTCGGTTGGTTTCTTGTGCTATTTCTTCTTATGATGGTGGGAAGAAATTCTGTTTCTTTTACCGTGTTGATAGTCGGTTTTTTCTCTAATATGTGTAATGCTTCAAGATAACGTAGGCGTTTCCGTTCCGGTGCATGGTCAATAATTTGTATGTTTGTTATAAGCCCTCACCTCTTTCTGGTCCCATGTTATGTTTTTCCCTATAGTGAATATAAATGGCCCCTTCTTGAAGGTGGCAGGAGAGACGCTTGGAGAGTCTGGTGGTGGTCATCCCGATATAAGAATGGTGGCATCCATCCACCGAGCATGTGAATTCGTAGATGACACTCCTTCTCTTCAAAGACGTTTCTGGGGGCGCCGGGTTGTTTCTAAGAAGCAGCTGGCTGGTTTTCATGTTTTTATGTTTTTGTAATAAATTATGAGGCTAATTTTATCACTTTCTGTAGTGGGGAGACATTTTCACTGATTATTTTCCTTATAGCCTTTTTGTCCTCCAAATATTTGTTGTGCATATGATTTTTATAAAATATTTTTTATAGCTCCACTTTGCTCTTTATTTCGGTCGTTCTTTCCTGGTGCCATTTATTTATGGAGTCCCTCGTTTGGCGTTCGACCATGCGATTTGAAAAGTTATTGTTGATGAGGACTTGTGTAGACCTTTCGATCTCCCTGGTGGTTTCTCTCCATGTGGAACAGTGTGTAAGGGCGCGGCGGACGAAGGCATCTACCACCGATCTTTTATACCTGTCTGGGCACTCGCTAGACCCATTAAGGCATAGACCCGGGTTTGTGGGTTTCTTGTAAACCGTGGTGGTGTATCCCGTAGGGGTCTGCTGTACCCGAACGTCCAGGAAGGGTAGGGCACCGTCAACGCTGCGTTCACACGTGAAGTGGAGGACGGAGCATCCTTCGAAAGTCTTTAATAAAGTTTCAAGGTCCTCTTCTCTGTCAATGTTTATGGTGTTGTCTATGTAGCGGTAGTTTTGGGGAGGACGAAGGGTGGGTCAGGTCGAGCAACTCCCTCCAGCCCTTACTGTTTTTAATAAGATCCCCTGTCCTCCCCAATACTACCGCTACATAGACGACACCTTCATAAAAGTTGACAGAGAAGAGGACCTTGAAACTTTAAGAAAGACTTTCGAAGAATGCTCCGTCTCCACTTCACGTGTGAACGCAGCGTTGACGGTGCCCTACCCTTCCTGGACGTTTGGGTACAGCAAGCCCCCTATGGGATACACCACCACGGTTTACAAGAAACCCACAAACCCGGGTCTATGCCTTAATGGGTCTAGCGAGTGCCCAGGCAGGTATAAAAGATCGGTGGTAGATGCCTTCGTCCGCTGCGCCCTTACACACTGTTCCACATGGAGAAAAACCACCAGGGAGATCTAAAGGTCTACACAAGTCCTCATCAACAATAACTTTTCAAATCGCATGGTCGAACGCCAAACAAGGGACTCCATAGATAAATGGCACCAGGAAAGAACGACCGAAACTAAAGACCAAAGTGGAGCTATAAAAATATTTTTATAAAAATCATATGCACACAAATATTTGGAGGACGAAAAGGCTATAAGGAAAATAATCAGTGAAAATGTCTCCCCACTACAGAAAGTGATAAAATTAGCCTCATAATTTATTACAAAAACATGAAAACCAGCCAGCTGCTTCTTAGAAACAACCCGGCGCCCCCAGAAACGTCTTTGAAGAGAAGGAGTGTCATCTACGAATTCACATGCTCGGTGGATGGATGCCACCAATTCTTATATCGGGATGACACTACCAGACTCTCCAAGCGTCTCTCGTGTCATCTTCAAGAAGGGCCATTTTCATTCACTATAGGAAAACCTAACAGGCGACGCAAAAGAGGTTAGCTTATAACGACATACAAGTTGATTGACCACCGCACCGGACCGGAAACGCTTATGTTATCTTGAAGCATTACACATATTAGAGAAAAAACCGACTATCAACACGGTAAAAGAAACAGAATTTCTTCCCACCATCATAAGAAGAAATAGCACAAGAAACCAACCGACTCCGTATACCGCCACGAGAGAGAGAGGAGAGATCGAGAGAGAGAGAGAGAGAGAGAGAGAGAGACAAGCAGAAAGAGAAAGAGAGAGAGAGAGAGAGAGAGAGGAACAGGCAGAGAGAGAAAGAGAGAGTGAGTAAGAGCGAACGAGCAAGAGAGAGAGAGGAGAGACGAGAGAGAGAGAGAGAGAGAGAGAGAGAGGAACTTGCAGAGAGAGAAAGAGAGAGAGTAAGAGAGAGAGCAGAGAGGAAGAAGCGGGAGAGAAGAAAGCGGAGAGAACGAGCGGAAGATATGTTAACTGCACAGCCTGCGGCTTAAGAGGTGGGTACCCCAACCAACACCCAACCGACGCTAATAACTCCGTCCAGACCACGAAGATCTGAACGCCTCAGGGAGAGATTTCGTTACCATCCAACGACCAATTAAAATCCCTGCCCACCGACCCGCCCACCGATTGTACGCGACCTTGCATGCTATAAATACTTGTAAAACGTATCTTAATTCACTTTACTGTAAACTCTCATAGATGACTCCCCTGTGCGCTGTCGACACGTCAGAGGAATAAACCATAGACAAATGAAAATCTTTACATGTCCTTACGAAACTTAATACACCAGCTACATGCTGACGATAAAAAGATAAATAAAAAGAAAACTGAGAAGATTCTATATAAATTAAATGCCGTTTTTTTTTTGAAACAGCTATCGATTCAATGCTACTGCCCCTCAGAGAAGGCCTCCTTCCTAATAATAATAATAATAATAAATGAAAGCCAAGATAAGAAAGTGGTTGTGCTGTACAGTAATAATAATAATAATAATAATAATAATAATAATAATAATAATAATAATAATAATAATAATAATAATAATAATAATAATAAATGAAAGCCAAATAAACTAACCTAAGACTTGCACAACCCAATTTTGAGGACAGTATTTTTAAGTATCAATTGAAAATTCCACACGAGTGTGGTAACTGTGGTGGTTACACATCTAAGAATAGGTAAACAATATATGAATCACGACAACACAATTCACCTTAATTATGAATTAGATATAAGTGTGACATTGAAATCAGGAATGTATACTTGTTGGTTTGTGATATTTATGGTTGATCCTGGTATTAAGTAGATTAGATAAAAAGTAGATCCTGGCTTAACATTAAGAAGATTAGGTTAGGAATCATAGTTAAGCCTTTGTATGGAAGAAGATTAAAAGATTTACGATGACCAATTATATCGTAGCTGAATTGATAATAATGATTGGAGAAATCAATATGACACTGAAACTGACTTAAGCTTAACCATGAACCCCATTAACCATCGTAGAAAGCGCCTCAGTGGCGTGATCGGTATGGTCTTGGCCCGTCCATCGGGCTACCTCGGTGGCCGCGAGTTCTATTCTCGGGCATTCCACTAAGGTGTGAGAGATGTGTATTTCTGGTGAAAGAACTGAATAAACCACTGACTGGTTCCATGCAACGTCAAAACACCATACAAACAAACATACAGACATTTAACCATTGTATATAAAGATGCAGAGAATTCAAACACTCATTTCTTTCAAAGCGTCGTCATTATATCACGTGATTAATGAATAGATTTTTTTTTAAACGGGAAACGACAGAAGTTTTAACGCGTGGCCGCTCGGAAATAATGTTCATCGTCAGTCGGTGGTTTGAATTATAATTCGCGTATTTTTTTTATTATTTTTTTCCTAAACTCCATTGTTATTCTGCCAACAGATGGAAAGATCGTGGCCTGAATAGTTGAAAAATTCGCATCCGAAGCTTTTGTGCTCGTTCCGTTTCTTGGGGGGGTGGGGGGGAGGGGAAATTCACTTTGTTTTTCCGGAGGCAGGAGATGCAATGGCTTCCTTCCCTTGCTGTTTCTCTCTTTTGTTTCATTCCGTAGGAGATGACTGTTTGCTGTTTTTTTCTAAGCTGTTTACTTATTTTGAGTTCTAGTCTCACTTAAATCTGTATTATTCAGTACTTGTCTCATTTAAATCTGTATTTAAATGTCTCTTTTAAATCTGCGTTATTCAGTACTAGCCTCCTTTAAATCTGTATTATTCATTGACTTGCTAATTTAAATCTGTATTTAAGAGCTCCTCTTTTATCTGTATATTCATTACTTGTAAATAATTTAAAATCTGTATTTAAGAACCTCTTTTAAATCTGTATTATTCATTACTTGTCTAATTTAAATCTGTATTTAAGAGCCTCTTTTAAATCTGTATTATTCAGTACTTGTCTCATATAAATCTGTATTTAAATGTCTCTTTTAAATCCGTATTATTCAGTGCTTGTCACTTTTAAATCTCCAGTATCTGTCAAATTTCCAAGCTCTGTTGAGTGCTCCTAGGTTTCAAAGAGGCAAAACTGGAAGCATCTTTCATAGAACCCTATTGGGGGGCTAGGGCTGTCAGTCCACCTCAAGTGGTGCACTGTAGGCAGACATTACTAAAGGGGTGTTTTCAGCGTCCTTTTTTGGCCCATAGCTGCATCCACTTTTTTTTAGCCTTTTACTTTGCCTCCATTCATAGTTCCTTTTTTTCAAACGCCGTCTAGCACCTCTAACAGTTACTGTGATCCACTCGTCACTGACCTAAGTGCTAAAATGGCCGGAAGTGCCCCCAGTACTTGCTTGATAGCTTGATCTTAAAATATGATGGACACCAGATATCGAATGCGAAAGTAAAAATTAATTTGCGTTCCAGCATCGCAAAAGGATGGCTGATATCCTGGATGCTGCTAGACTCCACAGACTAATGAGCCAAGGCGTCTCCTCGCTGGAAAATCCTGAATAAAGGTTGTTAGTCTTCCAATAATCAATAGGTTTTCTTTGGCAGGATTATTTCTTTCGTAAACGTTATCAAACGTTTTTATTTTCGAGAAAATAATAAGCATTTTTTTTTTAGTTTTCTGTAAAAGAAAACTATTGTGGGCTTTGTCTGTCCGTCCGACGGCTTTTTTCCGTCCGCCTCAGATCGTAAAAACTTATGGGGCTAGAGGACTGCTAAATTGTATGTTGATCATCTACCCTGCAATCAACAGACATATCAAATTGCAGCCCTCTAGCCTCAGTAGCTTTGACTTTATTCGAGGTTAAGACTAGGCGTGATCGTTCGTCTGGCACCGCTATAGGTGCTTACAACATTGGCCACCACCGTGGCTGAAAGCATTATATGCTTCACAGGCGTATTCATTTTTGAGGAAATAGTAGTGGTTCTAGTATGGTTGGAGGTTAAGAGAATATTTCGTTGATTTTAGTTGGTATAAAGCACGTTTTTTATTTTATTTATTTATTTTTTTTGCAGTATCCATCGCAGTAATTTTACTGAGATAATGAAAGGCTCTTTGCTAAATTAGAAAAAAAACACTGAAAATTTAAATTTTCCAAAAAAAAAACATTGAAAATCGAATTTTTACTAACTGGGTTGAGTAACTGGATATGTATATATGTTACAGGCAGATGGCAAAACCAGTCATTTCGCGAACTGCCTGAAATTTCTGCCAATTCGCGAATGCCTGGTTTCGCTATCTGCCTGTAAAATGTATATGATAAGACTTTTGTAATATTAGGTAATTGCATTAACCTAACAATCGTTGTTGACCTAGTTTTCCCTTTTAATCAACCAGTAATCGTTTGATTTGAAAGTTGAATCTTAGCCCTTGCCCGTTACCGTACGAAACATTGTTTTAATAATGTTAGCCGAGTGCTGGCGTTATTACACAGACATAGTAATATTGGACATTGTGTCATTAGTTTTAGTTCAAAAACGTCATTTATATTTTATTCGATACGTTTGATCTTTCGTTGCCCTGCGTCAAAACCTATAGATGTTGTGACGTCAGTTTTAGTAACCATAAATCAATCAGTCTTTCGTGGCTTTGAAGGCATCCTGCTGGGGGAGGCCCTAGACTTAGGAATCTTTGTGTTTTTTCATCGTAAGCTCCTTCTTGCTAATTTTCTTTCAGTTCACTTGTATTGATTGCATTTATATATATTCATTTTCCAACCTTCCCTAATCTCCAACTTATGTCTTAACTTTGCGTCAATATAATCATATCAACCTTTATGAATCCATCAAGTTGATTCTCCATCTACTCAGTCAAATTATAGCAACTTTTCTATCCATTAGCATAATTTATTAAGTTCTCTCACTTCTTCTCATTCCCGAAATATGCATGTAGATATTCTAGTAATCAGATCTCTTTCCAAACATATTTCCAAGAGAGAATTTGCGTTCAATTTCGTTCAAGGACCTCCACGCCTACCTAAAAGGCCACCTCTCTCTCTCTCTCTCTCTCTCTCTCTCTCTCTCTCTCTCTCTCTCCCTTCTAATTAGGCTAGTTTCGTGATTATTCACTGATTTAGACTTTGTAGACTTGCAGATCCGTAGACAAATTAATACTTTTCTATCCTAATATAATTCTCTCTCTCTCTCTCTTTCTCTCTCTCTCTCTCTCTCTCTCTCTCTCTCTCTCTCAATCAGGCTAGTTTCGTTTATTATTTACTGATTTAGACGTTGTAGACTTGCAGATCCGTGGAGAACTTAATAATTTTATATTCTCTCTCTCTCTCTCTCTCTCTCTCTCTCTCTCAGAGGGGGGAGAATGCCATTCCATAATCCAAACCTCCCCCCCGCCCAAGTAAAATAAAATAAACCTTGGCTTAGCGTTCCCGTCTGAGGTCAATTGCATATACGTATATATAGGATGGGTTCATCTCACGTACTCCGAGAGTCCTTATAGACGGAGAGGGAAAGGTCATCAAAACCCTAAAGGTCCTTAACCGAGAAAGGGATTTTTTTGGTTTTGAATCCTGGAACGTTTGCTCTAAGAAATTAATAAATGTTAATGATAATAGTAGTAGTATTTATTAGGTAATTATATAAAGATAGATTACTTGTGGTATTAAGATACTGAGAAAAATATTGGCTGCTTGTTTCTATAACGATTATGACGGCAGTTTAATCATTCATCTTCGTAGGGGGTAGTGCCGTCAGTGCACCTCATGCGGTGAACTGTATGCACTGCTTTTGAGGTTCTTTCAAGCGTCCCTTCGACCTTTAGCTGCAACCCCTTTCATGCCTTTTACTGTACCTCCGTCCGTATTCTCTTTCTTCCACCTTATTCGCCATAATGTAACTGTGAGGTTTTCCTCCTGTTACGTCTTTCGAACCTTACTACTCTCAATTTCCGCTTCAGCGCTGAATGACCTCAAAGGTCCCGGTGCTTGGCCTTTGGCCTAAAGTCTGTTTCTTTAATAATTCATGTCTATTGTAGCAATGTAGATGTGATTAAGTTTTATAAATCTACAATGAAAGCAGGAGAGAGAGAGAGAGAGAGAGAGAGAGAGAGAGAGAGAGAGAGAGAGAGAGAGGGGTATTCCACATTCATATATTGTGTTCACAAGAATTCAGGAACCTAAGAATATGGTATCATTTTTTTTTCACAACCCGAAAGCTTTGTGATATTTTATAAAAAAAAATGGATATGTTCACCGGTACGCCGGGAGGAAGATTTTTTTTTTTATATATTATATAAAGAAAAAGGATATACTGTTAGGGTCCTTTTAAATAATTTTAATATTCAAAAGGCGTAAAGGAGGTGAATTTTAATTTTTTTTTAAATTTTGGGGGGAAATATATCGTTTAGGATACCTGGAACCTGCTATGTTTTTTGTTTTGTTTATTTTTTTTTTTGCATAGTAATGTTTGTTCCTACACGATATACAAACCCTCGGTCCTTTACATAAGGAATCGCTTTCAGCGTAGGTTGAAAGTAATTCCTTACGTAAAGGATCTCAGGTTTGTATAGTTAGAAAAAATACAATTTACTTTAAAAACTTGTGAATTTATGACGGCCCATTTCCCTGTAAGTATCACTTTTGTAATTATTCACCCAATGCCTCAATGGTCCCTTGGCATATATATATATATATATATATATATATATATATATATATATATATATATATATATATATATATATATATATATATATGTATATTATATATATATATGTATATGTATATATATATATATATATATATATATATACATATATATATATATATATATATATATATATATATATATATATATCTATATATATATATCCTATATATATCAGAAATGGGGAAAGAGCATATCGTAGGATCCACGACAAGTCCTTTCACCTTTTCCTGCGAGGAGAGCTTCTTATATTTATGTAATCATTCCTTCGCATTTAGCGAGGTCTTCACTCGTAACTATGATTATCATTCGTTATATGATCCACCCTCCGAGTGAAGTGAAGAAAAATTCTGTTGGAAAGAAAGTTAGAAATTGCAGAATTGGCTTGAATTTTTGAAGCGTTTCATCTTACGTATAAGTTCCCCCCCTTCCCTGAGATAATAATTGATACACGCCGTGTGAAATATCCCGTGGTATATCCCTCCTTTCAGTATTTTTACCGGAGAATACTGAATGCCGTTGGTGGTCCATCAATTAGCAAGTGGGTCTGCCCCCTTCATTTTGATCTTCATGTATATATCATTTTACATGTTTTCCTTTTCAAGACCCACCACCTGCTTTAAGAGGTGAGGGGGGACACTGTAGGCATTACTCAAGGTTCTTTGCAGTCCCCTTTGGCCCCTAGCTGCTACCCCCTTTCGTTCCTTTTACTGTACCGCCGTTCATATTCTCTTCCTTCTTACTTTCCACCCTCTCCTAAATGAAGTTTCCTCCTGGTACACCTTTCAATCCTCTCTTCTCTCAATTTCCCTTTCAGCGCTGAATGACCTCATAGGTCCCAGCGATAGGCCTTTGGCCTAGATTCTATAGTCTCGTTGCATTCCTATAAAGGTTTTTTTATGTGGACTCCTTCAGCCTTTTATCTAGACCCACTTTTAAGCGCCTTTTATTTTCCCTCCGTTTCCATTTACCTTTCTTCCATCGCATATCTCCAACCTCTCTCCATTTCCTCTTTAGAGAGTGTAGAGTCGAGTGGCTGAGAGCGTCCCAAGTGCTTGGCTTTGTAGACAAATTTTCGTAAATCAGGTGAAGTAACTCCTCCTGACTCGACTAGACGATTGGACCAGCTGGTCTCATCATCCAATTGAAGTTTTTTTTTTTTTTTTTTCTCCGAGTCTTCACTCCTTTTGGTGCTGTCCTTACTCTTCTGTTATCTAACGTCATTAATTTCTAACCCTCTTTTCTCTCTCTCTCTCTCTCTCTCTCTCTCTCTCTCTCAACCCTGTTAAACCATCAGGCAATTGAGTCTCTCTCTCTCTCTCTCTCTCTCTCTCTCTCTCTCTCTACTCTCTCTCTCTCTCTCTCTCAACCACTGGCTTCGTTCTGTTAAACCATCAAGCAATTGAGTCTTTCTCTCTCTCTCTCTCTCTCTCTCTCTGTGGCCCGAGTTCTCCCATTTCTCACTCATGCCCATCTATCAATGCCCACTGCTGGCTCTGTCGTCTCCTTCATGGGTACGAAGGGAACGCTGTTGTGCAAATCCTCATTAAGAAACCTTCATTTAATTTTTTGATATTTTAATTATCGAGAAGCATCAAAGGGCAAATCATTATCCCTCACACGTGTATTGCAGCATCGCTTTGCATCCATCTCATTATGCTCTGCCTTTTGGGAACTTGTCTTTGGGCTTGTTAAGGAATTCGGGTTTGGAGATGCTTTGTTTGATGGAGTTCGAGTCTCCTAATGTGCTTGGTTGGAGTAGTCCTTCGTGTAGGATTTCTTTACATGAAGGAGTTAGATTCCTTTACATGAATGAGTTAGAATCCTTATATGATAGAGTTAGATCCTTTATATGAAGGACTTAGATTCCTTTAAGTGATGGAGTTAGATTCCTTTATATGATGGAGTTACAATCTTTTATATGAAGGTGTTAGAATCCTTTACATGATGGAGTTAGAATCCTTTATATGATGGAGTTAGATTCTTTATATGAAGGAGTTAGATTCCTTTACATGAAGGAGTTAGATTTCTTTATATGATGGAGATAGATTCCTTTACAAGGAGTTAGATTCTTTACAAAAATGAGTTAGAATCCTTTATATGAAGGACTTAGATTCCTTTAAGTGATGGAGTTAGATTCCTTTATATGATGGCGTTAGTTTCCTTTATATGAAGGAGTTACAATCTTTTATATGAAGGAGTTATATTCCTTTACATGAAGTAGTTAGAATCCTTTATATGATGGAGTTTGCTTCTTTTATATGAAGGAGTTAGATTCCTTCATATGATGGAGTGATGGAGTTAGATTCCTTTTTATGAAGGAGTTAGATTCCTTTACATGAAGGAGTTAGATTCCTTATATGAAGAGTTAGATTCCTTTATATAGAATCCTTTACATGAAGGAGTTAGAAATTTCCTTTATATGGTGGAAATAGAATCCTTTACATGATGGAGTTAGATTCCTTTGATATGAAGGAATTAGATTCTTTCATATGAGGATAAAGAAAGGCATCATTAGCAACGGTAGTTTTATCGTCCAAGTTCGGATAATGTCCCGAGTAGATTCAAGTGGCGTTTGGATAATTGCATAGCCAATTATCACAGTGACCTTTTGAGATGAGTTTTCATGTTTGTGATCTTTCTTTCATGCCCTGCAGAATTCTTGAGGTGTTTTGAATTTATGCCACGCTGCTTTGGTAAAGAAGTTTTAATTTCCAATTGTTTTGTTTTTTTTTTGGCTAGGTCTTGCTTGCTTGCTTGCTTGCCTGCATTTTGGTTGTTCCATTTCGTCTTTATTTGCTTCAGTTTATCTCAACTGTAGATGGTCTACATTCTCCATCTTGATTCTGCAGGTACTGAGATTTTTTTGGCGAAATAAACTTTAGAAATTTTATAGCGCCTATGATTTACCTTTTTGCATTTTTTCATATCCTGTTCTTCCAAGTATGAGGTCTCTGAGAAGCCAAACCACATTCTTACGACCTAATTTTATGATCGATGACGTCAAGGATTCCTCTGTGATACGGGTCGAGGCGAAATGACATTCGGTATCATAACTTTCCATTCATCTTCTTCCGTGAAAATTAGATTAAAAACTCCCGTCTCGGATTTTTGCGTCAGTCTGACGTCTGATGAAAATACGGCGGAAAATAAAACCTCTCTTTTTCTCTCTTGTCTTGTATCAAATTCAGTCCCCCCCGCCCCCCTTTTTTCCCCCAGGACGCTTTACCTTCTGCGTTTTCTTGGAGCCAAACGATCAAAGGCAGTTTGCTTTCGTGAGTCGCGGAGTCTGACGCAATTTGGCCTTGTCTGGTTTCTCTGGAATTCTTTTGTTTGTGCGTTTGTGTTATGGTTGCGTGTGTCGTCAGCTGTCTTTTCTTCTTCTTCTTCTTCTTCTTCTTCTTCTTCTTCTTGTTAGATGAAGATCCACTTTGGTTCGTTTGAGTTGAAATATTAAAAAGCGAGATATTTATTCGAAGAAAATAAATGCTTTAATTTTCTTTCAAGTCTGTAAAGGTTTCATTTTCTGCAATGATAATAAGTGATGAAGATCCTCTTTGGCTGATTTTAGTTGTAATAGTAAAGAGCGAATCTTTAATTCTAGAAAATAATGCTTTAATTTTCTTGCAAGTCTATAAAGGTTTCATTTTCTGTGATGATGATAAATTAGTTTTCAGTAGATATTAGAAAATTTTATTGTCTGTTAATGTATATATAAAAAATCATTTCTGTATAGATGAGAAAGTTTAATTTTCTGTGAACAAAAAAAGCAGTTTCATTTTCTGTGAAGATAAAAATATTTCATTTTCCATAAAGATAGAAAATATTAATTTTCCGTAAAGCTGAAGATATCTAATTTTCTGTAAAGATAAAAAAAAATTCATTTCCAATCTCAGATAATAAATTTTAGTTTTCTATAAATATCAAAAAAAAGTATTTTAATTTTCTGTAAAGATAAAAAAAAAAATCATTTTCTATAAAAAAGTGTAATTTTCTGCAAAAAAAAAAAAAAAAAAAAAAAAAAACAAAAAAAAAAAAAAAAAAAAATGTAAAGATAAAAAAAAAAAATTTCATTTCTGTGAAAAAAAAAAGCTTCATTTCCTGCAAGGATGAGAAAACGTTTCACAAAGTTCCCTCGATATTTCTCGCGCACTCCTTCTCTCCTGCCACTTTCGATCTCGGATAGGAATTCCATTTCCTTCGGGAGGAGATTAGACATCCGCTCTTTAGGAAAGAAGTAATTGAGTCCTACTGTTTGGGCACAACGTCAAAATTCTGAGAGTTTTTGAGTGAAGATGCCTTCAGGGACTTTCAGCTGAAAAAAAAAAAACAGTGAAAAAAGCATATTTTATTTACCCGAATCATGTGTTATCTTCAAGAAAAATGGAAGTAATTTTATATTTTCAACAAAAGATTGATTGCTTTTCACTTACTCTCTTGTGAAATTGCAGTGGAATTTGAGTGCTTTCGAGTGGGAATTCTGATTGATTATCACTTAAGGCGCTGTCACACTAGCGAAATTTCCGTCGACTTTTTCTGAGTTTGTCGTCGACTTTCCAAAGAAGTCGACGTCATTCCGTACTCTGGTTGTCACACACGTTCTTCTTCGTTACCGTAGTTGTTCGAAACGTAAATCAAACCATCTGAGCTGTGACTTCCCGGAATGATAAAACAACTATGCTTTATAACACAAAGCAATTAGTGGGTCGTGCTTGCATGTGTTTAATGATGCTGCGTAGAATTTAAATAAAAAAAGTCTTTG
>NC_061098.1:7042723-7085223 GCF_015104395.2 Macrobrachium nipponense
TTATTGTTCAGATGAACCATTTTCATGTGAAACAAGCCCACATTATTATTATTATTATATTCAGGATCCTATTCACATGGAACAAGCCCACCACTGACTTGAAATTCAAGATTCGAAAGAATATAATTTTGTTCATTTGAAACAAGAACAGGAGATAATTAGGAATTACAGGAAGAAGAAGAGGTCAAGTTTAAAAAAAAGAGCAAATAAATAGATAAAAATGTAATTAAATTACTAAAATACAAGAAAGGTGTGAGGGTAATCATGCATTGCATCTTAGCTCGCTGTAATGAAGAAAGAGATCCGGAGGGTGGGTTGGTATCGCGTTTAATTTATTCATGAAGAGCAGAGATGGAATGGGTATAGCGAATGAGTGGGCACGGCCGTGACACCAAATGGTTGCACGGGAAGGCACTGGCTGCAGGCTTAGAATATGCAGATGACGTTGTGGTAATCAACAAAACACCGTTTGTTTGTTTACGTATTTACTATGTATAATATATATATAGTATATATATATATATATATATATATATATATATATATATATATATATATATATATATATATATATATATATATATCCACACGAAAAATAATGGGCAGAAGTTCGACAATGTCTTATTAAAGGACGAAAGCCTTCGGCTACGAATCTGCGTATATTATTCTCCCTTGGTATTCGCTTATATCGTGAGTCACTGCAGCTACTGTGATTTTTTAAGCATTATATATATATATATATATATATATATATATATATATATATATATATATATATATATATATATATATATATATATTGTATATGTATGTGTGTGTGTGTGCGTACGCGAGTGTATATATATATATATATATATATATATATATATATATATATATATATATATATATATATAATATATATATATATATATTTATTATATATATACATATATATATATATATATATATATATATATATATATATATATATATATTATATAAACATATAATTTCTCCAATATATTCAAAACACAAATTAAACAAAAAAGTAGATAACAGGAACAATCTGCGAAATGGCATTCAGCCTAATGGAGACCTGTATTGTGGTTATAAAATACAAACTAGCATTTTAAAGGGAATAAAAATCATAAGGCCTCTTATTTCCTACAGAGTACACCCGAGAGACTGGAAGGGAATTAATTCTTTATAGCCCTAAGAGGAAGAAGAGTGGGATATTTTGTCCTCGTGGTTAATTAAAGATAATTCACCGGTGGGATCTCCCGTTTCTTCATTCGTCTTCTGGGGTTTTAGCCCTGGAGGCTTTTGGGAGCGTGGCCGAGTACTGAGCTCGTTGTATTTCTGCTAATGGTCGGGTGTTGTGAATTGAGATTTATCCATTCTTTTTATTCGTTAACTACAGTTTCTCCATTGATATGCGTGTTAGTTGGTAATGCTGACGGGTAGATATATTGAAAGGATAGTTTTAATGTCTAAATACTTAAATTTTGACTTGTCTTACAAGGTAAAAATGTACAAATTGCACTTATGAAAAGCCTGTAAGTATTGATTATTAGGAAGACTTATATATAAATAAAAACAGTTAATGAAACTCGCTATTTGAGAAATGGTTTGGGATGGTAAAAAGATAAGTCCCATGTCGTTTAGGGAGTTTCAATAGTCCTTCTCTACCGAGAAAATCTGCTAGTTGTAGTCTTGTCTTGACTGCCTAGCCATTTGGGTCTGTGACACTTATATCGTCATTGCAACTCCCACGTGAGTTGCTGGCTGAGTTCGTTCCCTTGATCGCTTGTCTGCTGGCCAACGTTGCCAACTGTAGGGTAATTGCCCTACGCGTAGGGTAATCTGGGCAAAATCTTAGACAGGAGGGCAATATTTTCAAGTGTAGGGTAATTGTAGCAAAGTGGCAGGGCTTATTTCAATCAATAGCTTATTAGTATTCATGATATTGCATATAAACATAATCTAAAGGTTTATTTATTATCATAGCCACTGAATGCTGGGTCATTTTCAGTTATGTAGGGTAATTTCTCGTCTCCTGTAGGGGGAGGAGGGTTAGAGGGGTTGGCATCGGGGGGGGGGGGCTGCATTCTGGGCTCACAGCTCGCTTGCTCGCTATCTGGCTGTTGGTGTATGTCCGCTCCCTTCATTGTCGTGGTCCTTTTCAACGGCTGAGGGGATTCGATTCAAACTTGGCAAAAGAAGTCCATGATGCGTAGACGCACATAATAGGAGATGGTCTGTGTGCCGGTCTTGTTTGTTTGAGTAGCGAAGCGGTGACCTTCATAATACAGATATATGAACAGATTTTTGTATTCACTTTTCATACACAGTTGACGGGGTTTTATGTAACTTGGTCTACAAACGTTAACGGTCATTTATATAGTAGTAAACGGAGGGAAACCATCCTTCTATCTAGACGTCCTTCCGTCACTCTCAACTTTCCATTGTATCTTCACGGTCGAAGTGATTGCAGTTATAATTTGTACAAACGTAGACTAACATGCATAATGCACACGCAAGGTGTTTCCTGTTTGTCTCCCTGGTGACATTATGAATGTTCTGCTGAGAGAATCTGATTATGGGCCTGTTGAACTTGAGGACTTGCATTGGTTAATCTGTGTTCTCCAAATGCTTGTTTACGCAGGACTTAGCAACATACTAATTCATAATATCTTTGCTTATTATTATCAACAGTTTTACATAGCATACTATCTGAGGGAGAGATGTGAATTACTAAATAAGTTTCGTCTGATAATTATTTGGTATAGACAGCTGGTATAGACAGTTTGCGTTCAGCTGGTTACTGCCAATTTGTTGAGCGTGTCTTTTTCCCTGTAAAACTGGGCATTGTATCGGTTCTCTAGCGTACGGTTTCATAATCTCGCAGTGAGTGTATATTACCTGTTTAGCTCCATACTCGAAAGGGCTTGTATTGTTGTTGTTCAATTCACAATTTTTCGCATATTTGAAGCTTGAATAACTTCGACAATTATTCCAAAGATAGACCATCGTTATATGAAACTACAACACAACTAGGGTTGGGGAACAATTGTTCCAAAACTTCACATACTAATTGCAGTTCTCTCTCCACAAGGGCAGTTTTTTTCCGATCCAGCAAAATAAAAAGGATAAATGTATCACTAAAAGTTTTGTTGGTGTACTTTGAGTTCATTTGTATTGTGAATGCGCCATTAAATTTTTGTGTCAAATAGTTTGATTATTATTATTATTTTATTATTATTATTATTATTATTATTATTATTATTATTATTATTATTATTATTATTATAAGAAGGATAATGCTGATAGGAGTGTGGAGTCGTTTGAATATCTGCAGTAATTTTAGTATGTTTTCTAGTATTTCCTTTAGTCTAAAGCATATTTTTTTCTCTTGAACTGCACGGCAATCACAAGAGTCGAATGATTATTAGGTGATTGGCCTTGAGTAATATTTTTTTTGAGTTTTGTGATTTTTTTTATGTGAAGAGTAAAGGGCGTGGTAAGAATTTTTTTAGGAAGTTAAAAAATATATACGCATATAAAGAGAGAGAGAGAGAGGGGAGGGGAGGGGGGGAAGGGGGCGGGGGTTGGCAGGGACCGTCAGCTGGAGGTAAATATGGTACATACAAGATGTAAATTCGTAATTTTTCAATATAGATTCCCCGCATTTTTTTTTGTATTTTGCTGGTATTCGTTTACGCATCTCGTTCTATGCAATTTATTTTTCAATTTGGTAGTAAACCGGATGCAACTTTATTTTTTTTTGTGATCACTTACTGATTGTTTTTTTTCTCTCTTACTTTTGTAACTTGCTAATTCGTTGCCGTGTCCCTTACTTGTTCGAAATTGGCTGCCGATTGAAGCTGTTGTTGTTGTTGTTTTTTTATTCAATTGGCTTTGTGGTCGAGTGATGTAATTTTGCGTTGTGTTTTTCGTGGTCTGTAGTTATTGTTTGTTTTCGAATAATTTTTCGGGGATATTACATTTGTATGTCCAAGTCCTCGTTTCACGTTGGAGGGGGTGTGTAGTTAATGCCGTCAGTGCCCCTCAGTGCACCTCATGCGGTGCACTGTAGGCACTACTTAAGGTTCTTTGCAGCGTCCCTTCGGCCCTTATCTGCAACTCCTTTTCATTCCTTTTACTGTACCTCGTTTGATATTTTCTTTCTTCCGTCTCAATTACCACCATCTCCAACTATTGATTCATAGTGCAACTGCTTTGTTACATCTGTCAAACCTTTTTTCTATCAATTTCCCTTTCAGCGTTGAATGACTTCGTAGGTCCCAGCGATTGTTCTTTGGCCTGAATTTTGTATTCTATTCTAATCTAAAGATTCGTTGGATTTTGAGCTACGACATTCGTATGAATAGGCCTTTACATTTTTCTTCAACACATTGCAGATTGAATAAGTTCACTTCTTGTCAGAAGCTGTCAGTCTGACTTTCGGATACTCATCGACAAGTCAGGAATGTGCAAAGATTATCGCTTTTCAATGGAACTAACATAGCTCCTTGCTGGATGAGTCGGTAACGTGCTCGACTACCGATCTCAGGGTACGGGGTCGACTCCCCCTCAGCTCTGTTAAAAAGGAATCAGAGGAATTTATTTCTGGTGATAGAAATTCATTTCTCGGTGTGGTTCAGATCCCACAATAATAAGGTGTAGGTCCCGTTTGCTAAGTAACCAGTTGGTTCTTAGCCACGTAAAAATATCTAATCCCTCGAGCCAGAGTCTTAGGAGAGCTGGTAATCAGGCCAGTGGTCTGGTAAAACTAAGATAAACTTAATAGAACTAATCGTAATATACATATAATACTCCTACCACAACTGAATCGTCATGTGTCGAAAGCGTTTAGACCAGGGGTTCGGTTCTCAAAGTGGTCGATATCGATCCCCAAGGGTCAATAGGACCAGGGGTCGATGTGAGAGAGAGAGAGAGAGAGAGAGAGAGAGAGAGAGAGAGAGAGAGAGAGAGAGGGGGGGGGGGGGCGATTATTCCACAATCATAAACTGTGTTCACAAGAATATAAGAACATACGAATACGGTATCAGTAGTTTTTTTTATTCATTTTTTTTTCAAAGCCCGAAAGTATTGTGATTTTTGACAGAAAGGAAGGAAAAATGGGAGGAAGATTTTTTGTTATTATATACAGAAAAAGGATATACCGTTAGGGTCCTTTTAAATAATTTTAATATTCAAAAGGCGTAAAGGAGATGAATTTTTATTTTATTTTAAATTTTTAGGTGGAAAATATATCGTTTAGGATACCTGGAACCTGCTATGTTTTTTTTTTCTTTACGCAGTAATGTTAAATGGCAGCTCATTTCCTGTAGTATCACTTTTGTAATTGTTTACCCAATGCCATAATGGTCCCGTGGCATTATATATATATTATATATATATTAAATTATATATTATATTATAATATATATATATATATATACATATATTATATATGTAAATTATATATATATATTTATTATAATATGGTTAAGTTGGTGTGTATTATATATATAATATATATATATAATATATATATAATATTATATATATGTAAGTGTGTATATCTATATATATATATCTATATATAGATATATCTTAATATATTATATATATAGACTATATAGATATATATATATATTATATATATATAATATAAATGTATATATATATATAATATATATATATCTATATATATAAATATCTATTTATCTATTTATAATAATATATATATACATATACATATATATAATATATATGTGTATATATATATATATATATATATATATATATATATATATATATATATATATATATATATATATATATATCAGAAGCTCTTGCAGGAAAACGTGAAAGAGAAAATCGTACGGTCTAAGATATTACCTATCACCTTTTCACCTTTTCCTGCGAGGAGAACTTCTTATATTTATTGTAATCATTCCTTCGCATTGAGCGAGGTCTTCATTCGTAACTATTATCATCATTCGTTATATGATCCACCCTCCGACTGGAGTGAAAAATTCTGTTGGAAAGAAAGTTAGAAATTGCAGAATTGGCCATCAATTTTTGAAGCGTTTCATTTTACGTATAAGTTCCCCCTTCCCCTGAGATATAATTGATACACGCCTTGTGAAATATCCCGTGGTATATCCCTCATTTCAATATTTTTTCCGGAGAATACTGAATGCCGTTGGTGGTCCATCAATGAGCAAGTGGTTCTGCCCCCTTCATTTTGATCTTTACCTATATATCATTTTACGTGTTTTCCTTTTCAAGACCCACCACCTGCTTTAAGAGGTGAGGGGGACACTGTAGGCATTATTCGATGTTCTTTGCAGGTGCCTTCGGCCCCTAGCTGCTACCCCCTTTCGTTCCTTTTACTGTACCTCCGTTCATATTCTCTTCCTTCTTACTTTCCACCCTCTCCTAAATGAAGTTTCCTCCTGGTACACCTTTCAATCCTCTCTACTCTCAATTTCCCTTTCAGCGCTGAATGACCTCATAGGTCCCAGCGATAGGCCTTGGCCTAGATTCTATATTCTCCTTGCATTCCTATAAAGGTTTATTTTTATGTGGATTCCCTTCAGCCTTTTATCTAGACCCACTTTTAAGCGCCTTTTATTTTCCCTCCGTTTCCTCTTCCTTTCTTCCATCTCTCTCTCTCTCTGACCTCTCTATTCCCTCTTTAAGAGAGTGTAGAGTCGAGTGGGTGAGAGCGCCCCAAGTGCTTGGCTTTGTAGACAAATTTTCGTAAATCAGGTGAAGTAACTCCTCCTGACTCGACTAGACGATTGGACCAGCTGGTCTCATCATCCAATTGAAGTTTTTATTTTTTTTTTTTTTCTCCGAGTCTTCACTCCTTTTGGTGCTGTCCTTACTTTTCTGTCTTTTTATGTCATTAATTTCTAACCCCCTTTTCTCTCTCTCTCTCTCTCTCAACCACTGGCTTCGTTCTTTTCAATTTTAGTCGAGTCTGTTAAACCATCAAGCAATTGAGTCTTTCTGGCACTCTCACGCATCCTCTTGGCCCGGATGTTTCCCATTTCACTCATGCCAAAGGGCAAATCATTGTGCCCACTGTCGTCTCCTTCATGGGTACGAAGGGAACGCTGTTGTGCAAATCCTCATTAAGAAACCTTAATTTAATTTTTTGATATCTTAATTATCGAGAAGCATCAAAGGGCAAATCATTATCCCTCACACGTGTATTGCAGCATCGCTTTGCATCCATCTCATTATGCTCTGCCTTTTGGGAACTTGTCTTTGGGCTTGTTAAGGAATTCGGGTTTGGAGATGCTTTGTTTGATGGAGATCGATTCTCCTAATGTGCTTGGTTGGAGTAGTCCTTCGTGTAGGATTTCATTACATGAAGGAGTTAGATTCCTTTACATAAATGAGTTAGAATCCTTATATGATAGAGTTAGAACCCTTTATATGAAGGACTTAGATTCCTTTAAGTGATGGAGTTAGATACCTTTATATGATGGCGTTAGTGTCCTTTATATGAAGGAGTTACAATCTTTTATATGAAGGAGTTAGATTTCTTTACATGAAGTAGTTAGATTCCTTCATATGATGGAGTGATGGACTTAGATTCCTTTACATGAAGGAGTTAGAATCCTTTATATGATGGAGTTTGCTTCTTTTATATGGAGTTAGATTCCTTCATATGATGAAGTGATGGAGTCAGATTCCTTTTTATGAAGGAGTTAGATTCCTTTATATGAAGGAGTTAGATTCCTTTATATAAAATCCTTTACATGAAGGAGTTAGATTCCTTTACATGTGGGCGTTAGAAATTTCCTTTATATGGTGGAAATAAAATCCTTTACATGATGGAGTTAGATCCCTTTATATGAAGGAATTAATTTCTTTCATATGAGGATAAAGAAAGGAATCATTAGCAACGGTAGTTTTATCGTCCAAGTTCGGATAATGTCCCGAGTAGATTCAAGTGGCGTTTGGATAATTGCATAGCCAATTATCAGAGTGACCTTTTGAGATGAGTTTTCATGTTTGTGATCTGTCTTTCATGCTCTGCAGAATTATTGGGGTGTTTTGAATTTATGCCATGCTGCTTTGGTAAAGAAGTTTATTTCCATTGCTGTCTTTGCTAGTCTTTGCTTGCTTGCTTGCTTGCCTGCATTATGGTTGTTCCATTTCGTCTTTATTTGCTTCAGTTTATCTCAACTGTAGATGGTCTACATTCTCCATCTAGATTTTGCAGGCACAGGTTTTTTTGACGAAGTAAACTTTAGAAATTTTATAGCGCCTATGATTTACCCTTTTGCATTTTTTCATATCCTGTTCTTCCAAGTATGAGGTCTCTGTGAAGCCAAACCACATTCTTACGACCTAATTTTATGATCGATGACGTCAAGGATTCCTCTGTGATACGGGTCGAGGCGAAATGACATTCGGTATCATAACTTTCCATTCATCTTCTTCCGTGAAAATTAGATTAAAAACTCCCGTCTCGGATTTTATACGTCAGTCTGACGTCTGATGAAAATACGGCGAAAAATAAAACCTCTCTTATTCTCTCTTGTCTTGTATCAAATTCAGTCCCCCCCCCCGGCCCCCCCTTTTTCCCCCAGGACGCTTTACCTTCTGCGTTTTCTTGGAGCCAAACGATCAAAGGCAGTTTGCTTTCGTGAGTCGCGGAGTCTGACGCAGTTTGGCCTCGTCTGGTTTCTCTGGAATTCTTTTGTGTTTGTGTTTGTGTTATGGTTGCGTGTGTCGTCAGCTGTCTTTTCTTCTTCTTCTTCTTCTTCTTCTTCTTCATCTTCTTCTTCTTCTTGTTAGATGAAGATCCACTTTGGCTCGTTTGAGTTGAAATAGTAAAAAGCGAAATATTAATTCGGAAAAAATAAATGCTTTAATTTTCTTGCAAGTCTATAAAGGTTTCATTTTCTGTGATGGGTGATAATTAGTTTTCAGTAGATATTAGAAAATTTTATTGTCTGTTAATATATATGATTATATAAATATAATATATATAATATATATAATATATACTATATATATATATATCTATATATATATATATTATAAAATCATTTTCTGTAAAGATGAAAATGTTTAGTTTTGAAAAAAAAATGAAAAAAAAAGTTTCATTTCTGTGAAGATAAAAAATATTTCATTTTTCCATAAAGATAGAAAAATTAATTTCCGGAAAGCTAAAGATATTTAATTTTCTGTAAAGATAAAAAAATTAATTTCTGTCAAGATAATAAAGTTAATTTTCTATAAATATAAAAAAATATTTTAATTTTCTGTAAAGATTAAAAAAAAAAAAAAAAAAAACAGTTTCATTTTCTGTAAAAAAAAAAAAAAAAAAAAAATAATTTTCTCCCCCCTCCCAAAAAACCCCAATCTGTAAAGATTAAAAAAGAATTTCATTTTCTGTGAAAAAGTATAATTTCTGAAAAACTGTTTCTGTACAGATTAAAAAATTTTTTAATTTTCTGTGAAAAAAAAAACTTCATTTCCTGCAAGGATGAGAAAACGTTTCACAAAGTTCCCTCGATATTTCTCGCGCACTCCTTCTCTCTCCACCCACTTTCGATCTCGGATAGGAATTCCATTTCCTCCGGGAGGAGATTGTACATCCGCTCTTTAGGAAAGAAGTAATTGAGTCCTACTGTTTGGGCACAACGTCAAAATTCTGAGAGTTTTTGAGTGAAGATGCCTTCAGGGACTTTTAGCTGAAAAAAAAAAAACAGTGAAAAAAGCATATTTTATTTACCCGAATCATGTGTTATCTTCAAGAAAAATGAAAGTAATTTTATATTTTCAACAAAAGATTGATTGTTTTTCACTTACTCTGTTGTGAACAGTGGTTTTGAGTGGGAATTCTGATTGATTATCACTTTTTTTGTGTGTAAAATTGAATTGAAACTTGAGTGGTTTGGAGTAGGAATTCTGATGATTATCACTCAGTGTGTTGTGAAATTGCAGTGGAATTTGAGTGGTTTTCGAGGTCAATTTTGATTGATTATCACTTAGTCTGTTGTGAAATTGAATTAAAAAGATCAGAACACTATTTCGTTATTTCAGTACGTAGATATGAAAGATACCAGAACACCACTTTCTTAATTCCATTACATAATACTTAAACGCAGGACGAATCAGTGGTCTCAACTATCATGTGAACATTCAGTTTTAAATTATTCACGACGATCAAATCGTAACATAAAACACTGCCTATATAAATATAATATATTATAATGACTGCACTTACACATCTGTTAATATAAAGAACTAAAAATATCCTCTGTGTTTCCTTATTTCATTGTTTGTATTTGCTTTCCGGGATGTCTATATTTGCTTTCTTTCTTCCCATTCCATGGTTCCCCTCCTGGAAGCTTTCCAGGAATTTCTTTTGTGCAGAAAGAGAGACTATTCCAAGTTTATTTTTAATGTTTTGAATGATTCATGGACGAGTGTGTCATGTTGCATTGCGTAACTTTTGCATTGGTTTTCGTGGTTCCTTTCATAATTAGAGGAAACCTCTCTCTCTCTCTCTCTCTCTCTCTCTCTCTCTCTCTCTCTCTCTCTCAAAAAAAGAAACTGTGTGTCGTCGTCCTTTTGAATTTCAGCCTTGAAGAAGGACGTAAAGTTTTGGATCATTTTTTATTTTATTTTTATTTCTTTCTGTTCCAACTATGGTCAGTTGGATATTTTCCTAGAGTTCGTGGCTTCAAGCTGAGCAAGGTAATCCTTGTTTATAAGCTGCGGAGTAATCCTATTATTCTTGGACGTAGCAGCTGTTCTATATATTTTATAAAATATGTTATGCATATGTATGTATTATATTATATATATATATATATATATATATATATTATAAATATATATATAATATTAGATATATACTATATTATATATATATTACATATATATATATTGTATATAAAATATATATAATATATATAAACACACATATACATATCAGAGAGCGAGAGAGGATACGAAGAATGGATGAGCTAGCTTGCGGCCCATCATTCGTGTGCTAGAGATATATCCATCTTCCATTGGCCTGTCACATTTTTTTTTTTTTTTTTTTTTTACATTTTTAGAGCTTTGTATTTCTATATAAAACAAAGATTTTATGCCATTCTCATCACAGCAATTCGGAGCCTGATTGATACAAACAGTACTTAATGGTATTTTGAGTATTACGGGCTGCTCTTGGAGCAAGAGTCCGTACTGGTATAAGGCCAGGTTAATCTCAAACAACAACATACCCTTTACAATTTCGACAAAGACCGGGCGTTCATTTTGATGGCTGGATCGTAATCTCTAATTTCCAGATTACTCATTCGGAGGGATAAAAAGCTAACTAAACCTCTCTCTCTCTCTCTCTCTCTGTCGCTTGACGCTTCTCTAATTAATTTCACGCTGATTGAATACCAAGCCTTTGCACTCAAGACACGATCACGACAACCCTTCGTTTCGAAAGGCAGTGTTTCTCTTTTTTTTCGAAAAGGTCAACCGGTGTTGGTTTAGAGTTACATTAATTAAAACTGTGTTCCCCCCTCCCCCGCTCTCTCTCTCTCTCTCCCTCAACGACTTTTCATCTTTGCTTGCGCTGATCATCTTTTGCTTGCGCTGTTTTTCATTCTCTCTCTCTCTCTCTCTCTCTCTCTCTCTCTCTCTCTCTCTCGTAGTCAGAAGTCGAGGAGAATATTTTTCGTGTAGTTAAAACCCTTGAAAAAATATTTGTTTCTCTATATAGTAGTCACAACTTCAGAAAATCATTCTCTCTCTCTCTCTCTCTCTCTCTCTCTCTCTCTCTCTCTCTCGTAGTTCAAACCCTCGGAAATTCTCTCTGTCTCTCTCCTATCTCTCTCTCTCTCTCTCTCTCTCTCTCTCGTAGTTAGAACCTCAGAAAATCTCTCTCTCTCTCTCTCTCTCTCTCTCTCTCGTAGTTAGAAGCCTCAGAAAATCTCTCTCTCTCTCTCTCTCTCTCTCTCTCTCTCTCTCTCTCTCTCTCTCTCCGTGCATGACTATTAAGAAAAGAGATCTCCTCTGACAGCAAGAGGGCTGCAGCTCCTCGTGTATCAAAAGGAGACACGAGGGTTTATTTGGAAGGAAAATTCATTTATTTCGACAACATATTGGGTGTCTTTAGCAGGAAGCATCCAGGGGTCACGGAGCGAGAGTTTAGACTGTTTAGAAAAAATAGTCTTTTTCTGAAAGGCGAGGAGGAGAAAGTCTCGATTTCACAAGTTTATTTCAGTGGCGTGGTCGGTATGGTCTTGGCCTGCTACCTCGGTGGCTGCAAGTGTTCGATTCTCGGGCATTCCGTTAAGGGGTGAGAGATGTGTAGTATTTCTGGTGATAGAAGTTCACTCTCGACGCGGTTCGGAATCAAGTAAAGTCGTTGGTCCGTTGCTGAATAACCCACTGGTTTCATGCAACGTTAAAACACTATACAAACAAACAAACAAACAATCAGTTATGTATCCTAGGTAGTAACCCCCCCCCCCCCCCACAAGGGGTTTCTGGGATCTTTATCTAGGAATAATATTTCTGGGGCGGGGGCGGTGAGGGTGGCCATTAACTTGATGATTACAGTCTTTTGTTTTTTGTTTGTACGGTCATCCCCAACGGCCTTGTACTGAACACGCCGCAGAGGTGGATACATACCGGGTTAAAACCCGTTGTGGGGGGGGGGGGGGGGGGGGGGGGGGGGGGGGGGGGGGGGGGGGGGGTGGGGGGGGGTAATGTCTATGAAAGATCCGATTATATACATGATAAGTGTTGGATAATTGAATACTATTCATGCATGGTTATGGGATATTTCAAATCCCTCATTGATTTCGGTTAAATTGAAAAAAAGAGGTTTGACAATTGTAAGACGAGCTTAATGGCGCGCGCTACGCTGCGCTCAAACCCGGCGCTGCCCGTCATGCCCCTCTAACCCTCCTAATCACCCTACCTACTTCTCCGCCCCCACCCTGGGCGGACAAAAAGGTTTGCAGGAAGAGGGTGGATGGATGCGTCGTGTCTACCCTGCCCTCCCGATCCCCTACCAACACCCCGCCCCCTCCCCCCGACCCGGAACCCCATTCTATCTGGAACATTTTCCTATCGAGTGAAAAAGGCACTCGATATTCTCTTTGGTAAAGCATCATATATATATATATATATATATATATATATATATATATATATATATATATATATATATATACACATATATACATACACATACATATACTATACATACATATATATATGCACACATATACATATATATAAAGTAGAATGATAATGAATTCTTTTTTGTATGAAAATGGCAAGCGGTAAAAGACAGCATAAATTACCCGCGCAAGTCTTCACCCGTCTCTCATGAATACGGAAATTCCCCGAGGCAGAGAGAGAGAGAGAGAGAGAGAGAGAGAGAGAGAGATTTTGCATCATGAAGATTCTTAGCCCGAAGGAAAGAGAAAACTTTTATCTGGGAGTTATTGAATATCGTAACCCTGATTTATTTTGTATTTCTTTTCCTCTGGCTTTTTCGTTTATTATTTCCTCTGCTTTTTCTTCTTTTTTTTTTTGCATTTCTCGAGACGTTGGTTTTGTGAAGCACATCGAGGTTGCCAGTATTATTTATTATTATTAATTATTTTTATTATTATTATTATTATTATTATTTATTATTATTATTATTTTTTATTTTTATTATTATATTATTATTATAATACTAATTAATATTCAGTAGGTGAACCCATTTCATATGGTACAAGCTTATTTTATGATAATTATTATCATTGTTATTATTATTACTATTATTCAGAAGATAAACCCTTTTCATGCGAAACAGTCCACATTATTATTATTATTTTCAGGATCCTATTCATATGGAACAAGCCCACCACAGCAGAGGCCACTGACTTGAAATTCAAGCTTCCAAAGAATATAACGGTGTTCATTTGAAACAAGAAACAGGAGATAATTAGAAAATACAGGAAGAAGAAAGAGGTCAAGTTAAAAAAAAAAGAACAAATAAATAGATAGAAATGTAATTCTGTTACTAAAATACAAGAAAGGTGTGAGGATAATCATGCACTGCATCTTAGCTCGCTGTAATGCAGAAAGAGATCCGGAGGGTGGGTTGGTATCGCGTTTAATTTATTCATGAAGAGCAGAGATGGAATGGGTATAGCGAATGAGTGGGCACGGCCGTGACACCAAATGGTTGCACGGGAAGGCACTGGCTGCAGGCTTAGAATATGCAGATGACGTTGTGGTAATCAACAAAACACCGTTTGGTTTACAAATATTTACTATGTACTGTCGGCCAAAAAACTCGTGGCAGTGTTTCATAATTTTTCGTTCACCTGCCTGACGCACGATTCATGCCTTATTTATTTATTTTTCTTTTCAAAGATGGAAGAAATCATGTGTAATGACGTTAAAATTAGTCACTGATATCTATAGAACATTATGTTATGTTATTGTGTAAAACTGTTTTCCATATAGCAAAATTGACGTGAGCGAAAAACGAAGTGATAAAAAAACGTCATTATCACAACCAAACCATAGAAATATACATTACCAAACTATATAGAAGACACCTATCACTAGTAATATCGCATAAACATAGTCCTTAAATTATCATTTCAATATTAAGTTGAAAGTAGTTGAACTATTCCATTTGTTAAATTTTACAGAAAACATTGGAATCTCACAAAATGCTATCAAATAAAAAAAAAAAAAAAACGATATCTTAACAGTGTGAACCAGGCGACCTCACTCTATTGCTTTTGATGTTATATGCACGGGATTCTAATGTCAATGGGTCATTTATCGGTTCTAAAAATAAACATCCCTCGCTATGCGAGAGAATTATTGCACTGCATTCGGTGCAAGTTCCTGTTGGAGATATCAAGAAAGCTTAATAAACCTGAGAGAATCATTCATAGATGAATAAAATTGTTTAAAGAACGGCAAAATTTAGAACATGGGCCTAGAGGTGGAACACTTCGAAGCACCACATGAGAGCAAGACAACAGTAGTGTAAATGTTGCTGAGCAACATTCATTTGTGAACTTTGAATTCTAATGCCTCGTCACGACATTGCTGAACCAGAAATCATAACTAGCTCTACGCTTATGACTGGTGGCTGATGAATACTTTAGATGAAGAGGAAGAGATTTTTAAATCTACACTTGAAGTCTTTGATAGTTGTCTAATGAATAAGTCTAATGAATAAGCAAACTTATCTTTGATGGATAAGAGATTCAGTTAGGCTTACTCTTTTTGTTTTGTTTTTTATCAGTGGCCAGTGAATACCACGGATAGGGAGGGAAACGGTTTCCATGATGTATGCATTTTTTCCTTCAAAACCTAAAGAATACATTTTATTGGGAGATACTTTATTAACATCGGCCTAATCCTTCCATCACTCCTATACGCCACCTTCGCTCTCTTTTACATCTCAGGCGACTAGATCCGACTTCTCACTACGAACTCCATCTCGTGAAAGCATCAATAATGTTAATGGTTGTTTTAAAATTCCCCGCACCGACAACAGACGCCTTAAAATGCATGTTTATTAAATATTTTCTGTTCAAAGAAACTTTATCTTTCATTCCACAAAATATGTGCATACACTCGTGTTACACCCTGTAGCCGTCAAAGAGCAACCCTTGATTAAAGCAGTATGTTTTTCTTGGAAAAAAAAAAAAAAAAAAAAAACATATGAGATAGACTTAAACGAGAACGTCACGTTTCATATTTCTTCCTCCTTTCAGCTACTTATATATGCTTATGGTAGTAGGTCTAGTAGGTATACATGTGAAACTAATTTGAATTAATTTCTATTTAGAAGAAATGAATAGCTACAAAAAGATCAACCCTAAGAAAGCTTTAAGGAAAGTAAGCCTTTCTTAATGTATTCGTCAGTTTTGACCCCCACAGCTTTCCAAGGTGTCCAAATGAAACAGGATGATATGCAAGGAGTTCGATACAAAATAAGACAATTATATTCGTTTGATTTTTTTTATGATTCCTTTTTTACTTTGAATAGCTAGGTCTGAATTAATTATGTTAAGCAATTATGAAAAGGATAAGAAGAAAGGCGAACATAGCTAATAAAACAAGAATAACGGGAATAGTCAAATAAAGCAGATTAATATATAATATAAATATATATATATATATATATATATATATATATATATATATATATATTATATATATTATATTTATATATATTGTCGATTTAAATATTCATTAATATTACGTATCCGAGAGAGTATACTGGTGAAAATATACCTAGGCAAATCATGTGGGAAAATCAGAAGTCTAATTTAGGCCCACTAAATGTGTCATGCAAATTATTTTATTGATCTAAGGACAAAATTAAATTAACTAAAAACCGTTTCAAAGAATGTTAACGCCTTGAAGTATTATTTATCAGCTGTAGGAGACGAAATGACAAACACCCCAGTGCAGTACGATACGTTGAGTCAAGACTCGAGCGGCAGCAAAGCCAACTTCAAAATCTTCGGTATGCTGTCACGAAGCTAGAGTTGAGAATGAAGTTAGAAATCGTGGACACATCGGTATATATCTTCCATACTTTGCAAAATAATTATCTTTAATACATTGAATAAGACTACTCAGTTCTAATGTAATTTATTTCAACTATAGCACCTTTGAAAGGAAATGTTATTTATTTTTAAATAAAATAATCTGGCACCTGCATATGGCAATATTTCCATAACGAACAATGAATTAAGCAAACTACGCCAATTCTTCGTTGGCCGTCCTGTACATATAATATATATATATATATATATTATATATATATATATAAATATATATATATATATATATTATATATACATAATAATATTTGTAAAACCAAATAATAACAATATATATACTATATATATATATATGTATATATATATATATATATATATATATATATATATATATATATATATATATATATATATATATATATATATATATATATATCATACCACAGGAAAAATAATGGGCAGAAATTCGAGAATGTCTTATTAAAGGACGAAAGCCCTCGGCTACGAATTTGCGTAGTATTATTCTTCCCTGGTATTTGCTTATATCGTGGAGTCACGTGCAGCTACTGTGATTTTTTAAGAATTATATATATATATATATATATATATAATATATATATGTGGTGTGCGTGTGCGTACGCGAGTATGTGTTGTGTACATATATATATATATATATATATATATAATATATATATATATTATAGATATATAGATATATATGTATATATATGTATATATATATATAGATAAGATATAGATATATCTATATATATAATATAGTATATATAGATATATATATATCTATTATATATATATATATATATATATATATATATATATATATATATATATATATATATATATATATATATATGTATATATATATATATATATATTATATATATATATATATAATATATATATAATATATATATTATATATATATATATATATATATATACAATTTCACACACATATAGTACGTATAAATGTGTGTATAAATAAACTAAATATATATATATATATATATATATTATATTATATATATATATTATATATAATTCCTCTAATATATTCAAAAAAACAAATTAAAGAAAAAAGTAGACAACAGGAACAAACTGCAAAATGGCATTCAACATAATGGAGACCTGCAGTGTGGTTATAAAATACAAACTAGCATTTTAAAGGGAATGAAAATCATAAGGCCTCTTATTTCCTACAGAGTACACCCGAGAGACTGGAAGGGAATTCATTCTTTATAGCCCTAAGAGGAAAAGTCAAGAGTTGGATATTTTGTCCTCGTGGTTAATTAATGATAATTCACCGGTGGGATCTCCCGTTTCTTCATTCGTCTTCTGGGGTTTCAGCCCTAGAGGCTTTTGGGAAAGTGGCCGAGTACTGAGCTCGTTGTATTTCTGCTAATGGTCGGGTGTTGAACTGAAGTTTATCCATACGTTTTTATTCGTTTAACTACAGTTTCTCCTTGTTATATACGTGTTAGTTGGTAATGCTGACGGGTAGATATATTTGAAAGGTTATGTTTTAATGTCTGTGGTTGTATTGCTAATGGTCAGGTGTTGTGACTTGAGATTCATCCATTTTTTTTATTCATTAACTACAGTTTCTCCATTGATATGCGTGTTAGTTGGTAATTCTGACGGGTAGATATATTGAAAGGATAGTTTTAATGTGTAAATACTTAAATTTTGACTTGTCTTACAAGGTAAAAATGTACAAATTGCACTTATGAAAAGCCTGTAAGTATTGATTATTAGGAAGACTAATATATAAATAAAAACAGTTAATGAAACTCGCTATTTGAGAAATGGTTTGGGATGGTAAAAAAGATAAGTCTGATGGTCGTTCAGGGAGTTTTTCAATAGTCCTTCTCTACCGAGAAAAAGCTGCTAGTTGTAGTCTTGTCCTTGGGCTGCATAGCTATTTGGGTCTGTGACACTTACATCGTCATTGCAAATCCCCCACGTGAGTTGCTGGTGAGTTCGTTTTCCTGATAGATTGTATTGCTGGCCAACGTTACCAACTGTAGGGTAATTCCCCTACGCGTAGGGTAATCTGGGCAAAATCTTAGACAGGAGGGCAATATTTTCAAGTGTAGGGTAATTGTAGCAAAGTAGGCTTATCTCAATATGCTTATTAGTATTCATGATATTGCATATAAACATAATCTAAAGGTTTATTTATTATCATAGCCACTGAATGCTGGGTCATTTTCAGTTATGTAGGGTAATTTCTCGTCTCCTGTAGGGGGAGGAGGGTTAGAGGGGTTGGCATCACTGCTTCTGGCTCACAGCTCGCTTGCTCGCTATCTGGCTGTTGGTGTATGTCCGCTCCCTTCATTGTCGTGGCCTTCTGTTCTCAACGGCTGAGAGGATTCGATTCAAACTTGGCAAAAGAAGTCCATGATGCGTAGACGCACATAATAGGAGATGGTCTTGTTTGTTTGAGTAGCGAAGCGGTGACCTTCATAATACAGATATATGAACAGATTTTTGTATTCACTTTTCATACACAGTTGACGGGGTTTTATGTAACTTGGTCTACAAACGTTAACGGTCATTTATATAGTTGTAAACGGAGGGAAACCATCCATCTATCTAGACGTCCTTCCGTCACTCTCAACTTTCCATTGTATCTTCACGGTCGAAGTGATTGCAGTTATAATTTGTACAAACGTAGACTAACATGCATAATGCACACGCAAGGAGTTTCCTGTTTGTCTCCCTGGTGTCATTATGAATGTTCTCCTGAGAGAATCTGATTACGGGCCTGTTGAACTTGAGGACTTGCATTGGTTAATCGTGTGTTCTCAGAATGCTTGTTTACGCAGGACTTACTTAGCAACATACTAATTCATAATATCTTTACTTATTATTATCAACAGTTTTACATAGCATACTATCTGAGGGAGAGATGTGAATTACTAAATAAGTTTCGTCTGATAATTATTTGGTATATACAGCTGGTATAGACAGTTTGCGTTCAGCTGGTTACTGCCAATTTGTTGAGCGTCTCTTTTTCCCTGTAAAACTGGGCATTGTATCGGTTCTCTAGCGTACGGTTTCATAATCTCGCAGTGCATAGTACCTGTTTAGCTCCATACTCGAAAGGGCTTGTATTGTTGTTGTTCAAATCACAATTTTTCGCCGAATTTGAAGCTTGAATAGCTTCGACAATTATTCCAAAGATAGACCATCGTTATATGAAACTAAAACACAACTAGGGTTGGGGAACAATTGTTCCAAAACTTCACATAATAATTGCAGTTCTCTCTCCACAAGGGCAATTTTTTTCCGATCCAGCAAATAAAAAAGGATAAATGTATTACTAAAAGTTTTGTTGGTGTACTTTGAGTTCAGTTGTATTGAGAATGCGCCATTAAATTTTTGTGTCAAATAGTTTGATTATTATTATTATTATTATTATTATTATTATTATTATTATAAACTATACTAGATTCACATCAACTGTGCAACTTATGTCTCGGCCAGTCCCAACGACGCTCGTGGTTGGCTGTTGACAAGCTAATCACAGGGCTGGAAACTCTCAGTCTCTCTCGAGAGTTCACATAGGCAGGATGTATGTTCCACCTCTCCTGAAGGACGTATCCCTCAGGAGAGGGGAACATGCATCCTGCCTATGTGAACTCTAGAGAGAAACTGAGAGTTTCCAGCCCTGTGATTGGCTTATCAACAGCCAATCAGCAGTGTCGTAAGGGACTGGCCTAGACAGCAAATGCACGGTTGATGTGAATCTACTATAGGCAAACTTTCCTCTTTCGACAACAGAGATGTGAAGGATAATGCTGATAGGATTGTGGAGTCGTTTGAATATCTGCAGTAATTGTAGTATGTTTTCTAGTATTTCCTTTAGTCTAAAGCATATTTTTTTCTCTTGATCTGAAGGAAAACAGTTAGTCACCCTTCCAACACCCCCACCCCCCAAATAAATAGTCGTGCGCTAAAAGAGCGTGATACTGGCACGATTAACAACCCTTCTCTATGCGATTTATGATATTTTTAAGTTGACCTCAGTCACTGCACGCCATCGTATATAATGTCTATAGACCTTGATCATTTACGTCCCAGCAATCACAAGAGTCGAATGATTATTAGGTGATTGGCCAAGAGTACTATTTTTTTGAGTTTTGTTTTTTTTTATGTGAAGAATAAAGGGTGTGGTAAGAATTTTTTAGGGAGTTAAGATATATATATATATATATATATATATATATATATATATATATATATATATATATATATATATATATATATATATATATAGAGAGAGAGCAGAGAGAGAGAGAGAGAGAGATAGACGAGAGAGAGAGAGAGAGAGAGAGTGGGGGGGGATTGGCTGGGGCCGTCAGCTGGAGGTATATATGGTACATACAAGATGTAAATTCGTAATTTTTCAATATAGATTCCCCGCATTTTTTTTATTTTGCTGGTATTCGTTTACGCATCTCGTTCTATGCAATCTATTTTCCAATTTGGTAGTAAACCGGATGCAACTTGATTTTTTTGTGTGTGATCACCCGCTGATTTTTTTTTCTCTTTTTTGTAACTTGCTAATTCGTTGCCGTGTCCCTTACTTGTTCGAAATTGGCTGCCGATTGAAGCTGTTCTTGTTGTTGTTTTTTTATTCAGTTGGCTTTGTGGTCGAGTGATGTAATTTTGCGTTGTGTTTTTCGTGGTCTGTAGTTATTGTTTATTTTCGAATAATTGTTGGGGGATATTACATTTGTATGTCCAAGTCCTCGTTTCACGTTGGAGGGGGTGTGTCGTTAATGCCGTCAGTGCCCCTCATGCGGTGCACTGTAGGCACTACTTAAGGTTCTTTGCAGCGTCCCTTCGGCCCTTAGCTGCAACCCCTTTTCATTCCTTTTACTGTACCTCGTTTCATATTCTCTTTCTTCCGTCTCAGTTACCACCATCTCAACTATTGATTCATAGTGCAACTGCTTTGAGGTTTTCCACCTGTTACATCTTTCAAACCTTTTTACTGTCAATTTCCCTTTCAGCGTTGAATGGCTTCTTAGGTCCCAGCGATTGTTCTTTAGCCTGAATTTTGTATTCTATTCTATTCTGACATTCGTTGGATTTTGAGCTACGACATTCGTATGAATAGGCCTATACATTTTTCTTAAACACATTGCTGATTGAATTAAGTTCACTTCTTGTCAGAAGCTGTCAGTCTGACTTTCGGATACTCATTCACAAGTCAGGAATGTGCAAAGATTATTGCTTTTCAATGGAACTAACTTACTTCCTTGCTGGATGAGTCGGTAACGTGCTCGACTACCGATCTCAGGGTCCGTGGTCGATTCCCCCTCAGCTCTGCCAACGAGGAATCAGAGGAATTTGTTTCTGGTGATAGAAATTCATTTCTCGGTGTGGTTCGGATCCCACAATAATAAGCTGTAGGTCCCGTTTGCTAAGTAACCAGTTGGTTCGTAGCCACGTAAAAATATCTAATCCCTCGGGCCAGAGCCTTAGGAGAGCTGGTAATCAGGTCAGTGGTATGGTAGAACTAAGATATACTTAATAGAACTAATCGTAATATATTTATGTATACTTCTACTCCAACTGAATCGCCATGTGTCGAAAGCGTTGAGACCAGGGGTTCTCAAAGTGGTCGATATCGACCCCCAAGGGTCGATGAATAGTCAGGGGGTCAAAAGAGGGTCGATGAATAACTAACGGGTCGGCGAATTAAGTTACATATTCTCGTATATCTGAAGTTCTAAACATATTCTCTTACTAGGTGTTACATTTTTATCATACTGCATGTCAAGTACTAAACTTATAAATCTCAAATTGGTTTTGACATTGGTGTTTTTTTCTTGTTTTCTTTTCTTGAATGATTAAATGCTAGTCTAGGGGGTCGATAGAAAAATTAAAACTTCGTTAAGTGGTCGAGTAAGTAGTTTGAGAACCTCTGGCTTTAGACGAATAAAATTGAGACCATGCGTTCCTTATAGACTTTGTGCTTTAGACTTGGTTTCAAGTAGAGCATTTATAAAAGCTCTCCATATTGAAAGACCTCTCTGCTAGGGAATGACATTCGCCAGAGCTTTGTTCTGCGCTGAACGGGCAACTAACTATTAATCTTGAGAGACGTCGAAGGGGAATTCTCTCGCACTGGGGCCGAGTAATCATCTGTCACGGACAGAGATGTACCCGAAGTGGTATATATATATATAAATGTTATTATCAGGCGGGATCACGTGACTTCCATGAAGCAGTGTCATTCTAGAGCCCCAGTGGCGTGGTCGGTATGGTGTTGGCGTACCACGTCGGTGGCCGCGAGTTCGATTCTCGGGGGCATTCCATTGAGAGGTGTGTATTTCTGGTGATAGAAGTTCACTCTCACTGGTTCCATGTAGCGTAAAAACACCATACAAACAAACAAACAAACAATGTCATTCTGAGTGAATGCCAGTAAAATGTGACATGATTTTCAATATCATATCATTTTTGACCACTTAGGGTGGCAGGGTGTTAGCAGTTGTGGTTAGTGCCGTCAGTGCACCTCACGCGGTACTCTGTAGGCATTACTTAAGTTTCTTTGGCCCCTAGATGCAACCTCTTTCATTCCTTTTACTGTACCTCCATTCATGTTCTCTTCCATCTGACTTTCCACCCTCTCTAACAATTGCTTCAAAGTGCAACTGCTTAGAGGTTTTCCTCCTGTTTCATCCTGCAAACTTTCTTCCTGTCAATTTACCTTTCAGCGCTGAATGACCTCATAGGTCCCAGCGCTTGGCCTTTGGCGTTAATGATTCATTCTATACTATTCCAGAGTTCCATAAAACTGAATCATCTCATGAAAGCTGGAAGTCTTATTAAAGATATTTTTGGGGGGAACAGAATACCGGCGTCAGTTTAATTATTCTAATTCAGTGGTTTCCAACCTGTGGGGCGCGCCCCCCTTGGGGCTGCCAGGGGGGGGGGGCGCCAATGCTTGATTGAGGGGATAATTATATCTGAAAACTATTAATTATGATCGAATTTAGAATTTTAATTTTGAAATACTGAGAGAATCATATATAAATATGAAATTTAGTTGTCTAAATATATAAACTCTTTCAAATGCTATATTAAGGAATTAATATATATATATATATATATATATATATATATATATATATATATATATATATATAATATATATATATAATATGAATTATTGACATGTGCCGACTAGGACAGTAAATTACACTATTTAAAGAGGGGGGGGGGGGGGGGGGGCGCAGAGAATGTTCCATTCAATGAAGGGGGGCGAGAATTAGAAAAGGTTGGAAACCACTGTTCTAATTATTCACCAACAAGAACCTCTTGCAGGAATGAACTAAAAAAAATTCTGTTTAGATTTTATTACCCTTCATCATTAATATTGTCCCTCGTCAAGCCGATATTAGATGTTTTAGAGAAAATGCTACAGCAGTTTTCGATGAATCGCGTCGCCAGTTCAAAATGCTTATTTGAAACCCATGTTAAAATAAAATAAATAAATAAATAATATTAGAGTTCAGTGTCCCAAAAGTAGCCAACACATTTTATGTTTTTTTTTATATCTCATCGTAAACAAAAGTAATATAAAAACTTATACCTTTTAAAGAATATCTCCTACAAAGCATGAATTAGCAAAAATTATAATTTTTATAAAAAACAAAAATATTTTGAGTTTAATGATCCAAAACAGAAGTCACATAAAAACTCATCTATCAAAGACCATAAAGGCTATATCTCTTGCAAAGCGTGGATTAGCCATTTTAAATCAAATAACATTTTATTTCGTTTCCAACTTACATTTTATTAATTTCCGGACCGGTTTCGTTTTAAAAAGTGGAATGAAAGGAAATGGATGGAAAATGAAACGAATAACGAAGCTTTTCGGGATATTCGCAAATATGAGTTTATATGAAAAATTGATAATGTATCGTTGAAATTAATTAGTGTCTCTCTATGTTCGAAAGGTTCCTAAACACGTAATTCAATAACGTTATCGGCCTTATATTGAAGGAGATTATAATTAAAATTTAAAAATTAGTAAGATAAAATGTAGCTACAAATGGAATAATGAGAAATACATTGTTAGCCATGCCATATGCACTGAAGGCCCCCGTAATACGAAATTAAGCATTAGCAAGTAAGATAAAATGTAACAGCAATTGGAATAATGAGAAAAATTTGTTTGGCAATATCATATTCAATTTATCCATGCATGACGAAAAGTAAATCTTAGTTTTACCAGACCACTGAGCTGGTTAACAATTCTCGTAGGGCTGGCCCGAAGGATTAGATATTTTTACGTGGCTAGCAACCATTTGGTCACTTAGCAACGGGACTTAAAGCTTATTGTGGGATCCGAACCACACTAGATCGAGAAAGGAATTTCTATCACCAGAAATAAATTCCTCTGATTCCGCATTGGCCGAGCAGGGATTCGAACTTCGGACCACCGGATTGGCAACTGATGAGAAGAGGCTATACGTGGAATAATTACGGATAATGTTTTTAGCTCCTCCATATGTAACTTATCCAAGTATTATCTTATTATAGTGGGCGTAATGTCTGTCCGTCCGTCTGTAATTCAATCACGGCCAAACGGATGGTCCGATGGGCATGAAACTTGGCAGGCTTATAGTGGGGACCACTAAGATGGTTTGTAATGATGATCCTACCACACCCCCCCCACACCCCCCCCCCCCCCCCCCCCGTTCGAAAGGGGTCGGGGTGAAAGGGATTTTCATACATAATTTCTGTATACGTATGTTTGCTATGAGAAATTACCGATGTTATGAGAATGGCCTGGGTTAGATATCTAGATAAGAATCTAGATATCTAGCCCAGGCTTCCTAGAAGCGGGAACGAGATGGAGAAAGACGGTGAGTCCAAAGTCCGAAAGTCGCGATAGACCTTTTCAGTGCAGAGATTAAGGTCACAGGAAAAAGGAAAACAGCAGAAATATGTCATATTAGGGAACTGTAATATAAAAAAAAGGTCAGCAAGAAGGCTTATTATTATTATTATTATTATTATTATTATTATTATTATTATTATTATTATTATTATTCAGTAGATGAAACATATTCCTATGGAACAAGCCCACATTATTATTATTATTATTATTATTATTATTATTATTATTATTATTATTATTATATTATTATGAAATTCAAGCTTCCAAAGAGTGCGGTATTCATTAGGAAGAAGTAAGAGGAAGTAAAGTGAAGTACAGAAAGAAGAGATCCCACTTATCAAAAAAAGAAAATACACGAATTAATCAATAGATGAATAGATAAAAAAAAAGTATTAGGAAAAACCTTGACGCTAAGAGTCCCATGACATGAGATGTCAGTAATAACGCAACGGCGATTAAAAGGGTAGAAAGAAGACATTGTCTGTTTCTAGGTTTAATAACTTACCAGATGGTGAAATATACAAGGATAAAAGCAGTGATAAAAAAACCCGCACACCATTTTAAAAGCACTCAAAGCATTCGCTTGCTTTCAGAAAGTCATCCTTTTCATGACTGAAGTTAATTTTGCGCAAGGGATTCATTTGAGCAGCTCGAATGTTTGTGTGTGTGTGTGAGAGAGAGAGAGAGAGAGAGAGAGAGAGAGAGAGAGAGAGAGAGAGAGAGAGAGAGAGAGAGAGAGCTTTGAAGAGGCACATTTCAATTCTTAATTAAAATCCTTCTAGTCCGATATGTTTCAAGGCTGGACTCTTATTTTTCTGTTTTTGTTTTTTTATTTTTTTCGATTTCCTGGAATATGTCTGCTGACATCTGAAGCCCGTTCATTAGCTATGTCACTGAGAACGAGATATCCCGTTTTCTGTTGTGTCAATTATTAGGATCGTTGTAGTTGAGATGAGGGGCTAAGTAAATGTTATTTGGTCACACACACACACACATAAGCGCCTCAGTGGCGTTGTCGGTATGGTGTTGGCGTGCCACCTCGGTGGCCGCGAGTTCGGTTCTCGGGCATTCCATTGAGGAGTCAGAGATATGTACTTCTGGTGATAGAAGTCCACTCTCGACGTGGTTCGAAAGTCACGTATAAAGCCGTTGGTCCCGTTGCTGAATAACCATACTGGTTCCATGCAACGTAAAACACCATACAAACACACACACACATACATACTACTGCCCCTAAGTGTTACATTTAGAAAAGTAATGCGTTGTATTTTACTTAGCATAAAAAAAATCTAAAAATCAAGTATAAAAATCTCTAAACGTGCTTCTAACTTCTAAAACAAAATCATTTCTTTGATCTTCATCCGACCCACTAAACCCTGAAACATAATGAGAAACTGGCTTTCGATAATGCAATAATGCCCCCGCCTTTCTGTTTAGCATCCTAATAAAAAAATCCTTGACACAGTTTTCGTGAATATTGATGCGCCCATTATTTCGACCTTCGTGACCCTGTCTGAATTTGGGAAACGCATGAGAAGGAAAAGACCTCGTGAATATTGTCGTATGGAAAAGATCTCGTGAATATGTCGTATGTAAAGATCTTCTTATGTGAATTATTGTCAGTATTATATTATATCTCGTGAATATTTGTGATGGAAAGATCTCGGTGAATATTGTCGTATGGAAAAGATTCTGAATATTTGCTTTTGTAACGGAAAAGACCTCGTGAATTGTATTTCGTATGAAGATCTCTTGAATATTGTCGTATGGAAAAGATCTCGTGAATA
Organism: Macrobrachium nipponense; assembly: GCF_015104395.2. Lineage (NCBI taxonomy): Eukaryota > Metazoa > Arthropoda > Malacostraca > Decapoda > Palaemonidae > Macrobrachium > Macrobrachium nipponense. The sequence goes on from NC_061098.1 coordinate 7,070,028, forward strand.
TTGTCGTATGGAAAAGATCTCTTGAATATTGTCTTATGAAAAAGATTTCTTGAATATTGCCGTATGGAAAAGATCTCGTGAATATTGTCGTAAGTAAAAGATCTCGTAATATTGTCGTAAGTAAAAGATCTCGTAAATATTGTCGTATGGAAAAGATCTCTTGAATATTGTCGTATGGAAAAGAACTAGTGAACATTGTCGTATGGAAAAGATCTCGTGAATATTGTCGTAAGTAAAAGATCTCGTAAATATTGTCGTAAGTAAAAGATCTCGTGAATATTGTCGTATGGAAAAGATCTCTTGAATATTGTCGTATGGAAAAGACCTCGTAAATATTGTCGTATGGAAAAGATCTCTTGAATATTGTCGTATGAAAATCACCTCGTGAATATTGTCGTGGAAATGAAAAGCAAGCAAGAGAGCGTTCGAGCATTTCCGAATTCTTCAGCTTGAAAGGTCTGATATAATGAATGGCAACTATAATGAAAGGCAGATTTGATGATGTAAAATAATACAGTGAAAAACAAAGGCCTTTTGAATGTCGGTGTGAAAACTGGTGCCCATGTATATAATTGTATATGCGGGTTATACATGGGTATACCCGTGTATATAAAATGGTGAATAAATAAAAGTGTTTTTGGGTAGTTGAGTGCATTTACCACACACACGTTGGGTTGGTTCCATTAACTTGGTTTATCATAGCGCTTATGCTGGTAGGATCAATGTTACGGGGGGCGGGGGAGGGGGGGGGAGCCCGGTGGTTTGGACAGTCCCTGGCTTGGTCATGAGGTTCATTTAAGTTGTGTTCAATTTTTTTCTTTTTTTGTCATTTTGTCTTTTACCTTTCTTCATCTCGCTCTATTTATTTATTTATTTTTAGTTCTCTCTGTTTTTTAAATATTATCATCTTTTATTGTTTAACCTTTTATTCAATGTTATTCTCTATATCTTCGCTTCTCTTTCTGTCTTCGTCTGTTATGGAAATATTATCTGTTTTCTCAGGTTTCCTCCTTTTCGCTTACTGTTGCTATTGTGGTTACTTTTTATTTTGTTCCATTATATCTCTATTCTTCGTCTTTATCTCTTCTCTCTTCTTCCGTCTCTTTCCTTAGGTATCATTTTTCTCGATTGCTCCCTTACCCGTGTTGTTTTTCTCTAATTTAGTCTGTAATATTTTCTTTTATATTTTCCCTGTTCTCCGTCTTCGTCTCTTCCTCTCAACGTCTGTCTCTTTTACGTAAATATATGTTTTTCCTTTATTTCCCTCCAATTCCCCTCTTTGTTACTTCCCCTCGTAACCCCTCGTCACGTCACAAACCGCAGTTCCTTTATTGTGAGTAATTATCGTCGGACCCTTTTTTGTACTTGTTGTCTCTTGCTTTCAAAAGGACTGTTTTTCTTCTTCTTTTTCTTCTTCTTCCCAGGGATGTGATTCTCCAGTCGTGTTTACGTTGATTGGCGAACTTGTCTCGGTTCGCCCAAATCCCGCTCGCCGGAAGTAATGGGTTTCTTCCCAGACGCCTTGGACTCAAAGGTGTGTGTATATATATAATCTTCCAAGGCCACCGTAGGATCAAAGGTATATATATATATATATATATATATATATATATATATATATATATATATAATATAGATATATATATATATATATATATATATATATATATATAATATATATATATCTATACATATATATATAATAATATATATATATATATATATATATATATATATATATATATATATATATATATAGTATACATATATACATATATACATACGCACACACACACACACACACACACACACATATATATAGATATATATATATATATATATATATATATATATATATATGTAATATATATATAATACTATTAGTATATACATATCAATCATCTATATTTTATATATTTATTTTCAGTTTTTTTAAGGAATTTATTTTGGCCAAATACTTAGATTTTTTTTTTTATTATCTGAGTCCTATTTTTTTATGTTATTTTTTTAGTGTATGTTACAATTCAGCTACAAGCTTTGCTTGAGTGTTCATTAGCGCCTCAGTGGCGTGGTCGGTATGGTCTTTGCCTCCCACCTCGGTGGCAGCGAGTTCGATTCTAGGGCATTCTATGGAGGTGTGAGAGACGTGTAGTATTTCTGGTGATAGAAGTTCACTCTCGGCATGGTTCGGAAGTCATGTATAAAGCCGTTGGTCCCGTTGCTGAATAACCCACTGGTTCCATGCAACGTAAAACACCATACAAACAAACAAACAAAATCATTTACAGTCTTAAAAGCGAATCTGGTTTCTGTGTCCTAACAAATCTTTTGGGAAACCTGACGACGTCCTGTTTCCGGAGGAATGTAAACGTCTCTTGACTCAAAAAAAAAAAAAAAGATAATAAAGAAAAATAAAAAATAAATTAATAAGGGACGAAAATTAACGACGAATTGTTTCTTCCGAAAGAAATTCGTGTTTTTGTGGAGCTGAATAAACTGCAGTTTAATGATCTAATGCATATTGAATGAGCCCCAGCCAAGAATTTGGATCTCACTCTCTTTATTGTGGGAGTCTTGGTCGTCGGCATTGTGTTGCAAATGTTTATTTATTTATTTATGAAACCAGGCATTGTATGGCACTAATTTGTGTATGTATGAAATGTCCATATACATGCCCAGATATGAACTTGAATACAAGTGCTGATGTAAATTTCTTACTATAACCAACCATGTATATACTATTATATCGTATATAATCTATCTATATATTCTATATTTTTAATATATATATATCTACTATTATTAGTATATATATCTATTATAACATATATAAATACTGTATATATATATATAATATTTATATATATTATTGTATATATAAGATATATTTATTATATTTATATTTATATAATGCATTACTAATGTATATCTATAAATTTCGTAGTACGTCTAATAATGTATATATATACCATATATACATATATATAATGTATATATGTACATAATATCATATAGCTACGTATATCTATATACTATATTATTATATCTATATATATATATTATATTGTATATATATTAATATGACTACGTAGTATAAATACAAAACCTTATATAAGCATATATCTTATAGATATATCTTACATGAACTATATCTAAAAGATATTGACGATTTGAGATAATACTCAACGGTCGCTTACTCAGACTAATGCCAAATTGCACAATCTCTCTCTCTCTCTCTCTCTCTCTCTCTCTCTCTCTCTCTCTCCCCCCGCATTTGTACCTTTCTGTATTCCAGTACACTGGTCCTCCCTTCTTTGCATAATTGTGACTTGACACTCTCTCTTTTTTTTTATTTTTTTTATTTCGTTTCCCATCACCTGACTTCCCATTTCTTTATTCCATCACTCAGCCATTTTGTTCCCGTTTCTCATCTTCTTGAAACAGCATACAAATCCTTGAAACAACGCCAAAATCCTGTTAATCCTGTGACCTCAGTATAGACTTTTACCCGCCGTTCGGTTACTTCTTCAACTTCGAGCTCAGTCTCTCTCGGGAGTTCACATAGACAGGATGTATGTTCCATCTCTCCTGAGGTATACGTCTTTCAGGAGAGGTGGATCATGCATCCTACCTATGTGAACTCTCGAGAGAGACTGAGAGCTTCCAGCCCTGTGATTGGCTTATTAACAGCCAATCAGGGTCGTCGTAATGGACTGGCCTGGGCGTCAAATGCACGGTTGATGTGAATCTACTATAGTAAAGGACCGTGTATCGAAAATTTTGCTAGCAGTCACTCCATTGTTTCATCACGTTCCATATCTTCGTGAATCAGGGAGAGAGAGAGAGAGAGAGAGAGAGAGAGAAGAAAGAAGAGAGAGAGAGGAAGGAGAGGACAGAGGGAGAAGAGAGTAGAGAAGAGAGAGACAGGTAAGCGGGGATGTCAACCAGAAATAGAAGATCCCTCCACCAAGAAAACATTTATTTTCTGACGCCAAACCCTCTTCTCTGGATTTTCCCTGGTGACGTAATTAAAAAAATGAGTTAATTCACTCGGGTTGGCGTCCATTTGTTCGCTTCATTTGATGTTTCGTGTTTTCAGAACCTTTGACGGGAAAGAAATTAATCTGATTTGTTTTCTTATATTCTCTTTTAAGTGCCTAAAAATATCTTGTTTGCGTCAGTATCCAAAATTGAAATTGCCGTGATTTTGATTTTCTTCTCTTTTTCTTGTATCATTTGACTATTATTTTTCTAAATTTTTTTACCTTTGAAATTATTAGTATTTTAGTTTGGTTTCCTTCAATTCAAGATTCCTTACCCCCACCCCGTCCACCCACACCCCCCAAAATCATCTAGTGTTGAGGTAAGTATTCACTCTTGGGTTCCTTGTTCAGTTACTCAATTGGGGATGAAACCACGGTGCAGATAGCTTCCATAGGAAGGAAGAGACCGAGTACTGCCCATTACACTGGTTTATGGTGTCACTTTTTCCTATTTATGATGCTTTTTTTATGATACTGTTTGAAATCAAGGCTGTTGCAAGCTCTTTTCAGTATCTTGAGTAGTTTTGACTTATTGCCAAATTTCAAATATAAGTCTTACATTTATTCAGAATGAAATGTTTCATATAGTTGCAGCTCAGAATTCATCACGTGATGTTGAGTATTGTTTTTGATTGAATATTTGTTAAATGCTTGTCAATCATTATTCATATCTATAAATACCAAATTTCAGTTATAATTCAGAATTAAATGTTTCATATCGTTACAGCCCAGAATTCAACGTATGTTGTTGAATGTTGTTTTTGATTGAATAGTTGGTTAAACTCTTGTCAATCATTATTAATTTCTAATGGAATATTTTCTCTTTCCTTCAGGTAATTTCAGCAGTCAGACTGCTCAGCTCAGAGGTTACTTATGAAAGTAAGTTTCTAAACAACTTTATGTCTGGAGATAATATATCGCTAGTTCATTGTTTTTTCGGATTCGTTTTGAAATTGTCTCTAAATTGTCTTCCTTAAATATTGATGTTCCTCGTATGGTTATGTTTTTGCTGATGATTTCCTGAAGATCTTGTGGTCTGCTTCTTTTGTCGTTTTGAAATCGTGTTTTTAATTTGTCTTCGTTAAATGTTGTTCTTCGTATGGTTATATTTTTGCTGTGTTTTTGATGCTGATGATTTCCTGAAGATCTTGTGGTCTGCTTGTTTTGGTATCATTTTAATAATGCCTTTTTGATATGGGTTTCAGGACAACGTATTTCATTTGATATTTTAAAGATGCCTTTTTGATATGGGTTTCAGGACAACGTATTTCATTTGATATTTTAAAGATGCCTTTTTGATATGGGTTTCAGAGCAGCTTACTTCAGAACCCTCACCTTTAGTTAAAGCCACAACCCCCCACCCCCCACCACAAAAAAAAAAAAAAAAAAAAAAAAAAAAAAAAAAAAAAACACACACATATTGATAAGACTTATTTTAAAGTTAAAACCGAGACATACCGTCTCTCGGAAAAAGTAATTTGACAGGCCACCATAACATTAATTTCGTCGGGAGGCGTTTCAAAACAGGTCCCTGGAAATCAGCGTAGTTATTAATTTGCCATATGAAGACGCTGTACTTGGAAAATGTTAATTAATTCTGTCCTCGTCGTGTGTCACATATATTAGAGTTGTGTTTTGATACTTTGACTTTTTTATTATTATGTGTATTTTCATTGTTCATTGCTTTCTTTGATTCCCGTAGGCATTGCTCAACGTTCTTTGCAGTGTCCCTTCGGCCCCTAGCTGCAACATCTTTCATTCTTGTTATCTGTCGGTAGATTTTAGCATTATTTTGTTTACACTTTACCCTATATCTCTAAAGGTTGCAAGCCGAATATGACCTACCTTCCTGGCACTGTTTTGCCCTCCCCCCCCCACCACCCCCCCGCCAAAGGACAATTTTCATGCCACCACAAGTAACGTTTATATTGTTCAAATCAGCAACGCTGGGATTAATTTGCTAATCTATGCTGTTAGGATTGGACATCAATTGGAATGGAAGTGGTTAGCATTTGCTAACAGTCAGGAATGATATCCTCGATAAGTCTTGCGAATCTGAAACTTAGGAACTCATAAGAAGGATTGCTTTTATGTAGAGTCGAATGTAATCCTCACAGAAGGTGACCTTGTGTCACATGGAGAATCAAGTGCAGGTAAAAGTCTGATCTAGATCCGATTTTGCGACCGGATAGCAAATATCCGAGTTGTATACTAGTACTGCACCAGCACCCGGGTTTTTTTTCCCCAGGCCCCTAGGTTAGGTTAGGAGTTTTTTTTCCATGCACCTAGGTTAGGTTAGGTTGGGTTTTTCTTTTTTGCCATGCCCCTAGGTTGGGTTAGGTTAGGTTAGGTTGAGTTGGGTTTTTTCCATGCCCCTAGGTTGGGTTGGGTTTTTTTCCATACCCCTAGGTTAGGGTTGGGTTAAGTTAGGTTGGTTTGAGGTTTTTTCCATGCCCCTAGGGTAGGTTAGGTTACGTTAAGTTGGGTAGGGTTTTTTCCATGCCCCTAGGTTAGGTTGGTTTGAGTTTTTTTTTCCATACCCCTAAGTTAGGTTAGGTTACATCAAGTTGGGTTGGGTTTTTTTCCATACCACTAGGTTAGGTTAGGTTAGGTTAAGTTGAGATGGGTAGAGTTTTTATTCCATGCCCCTAGGTTAGGATAGGTTAGGTTATGTTGATTTGAGGTTTTTTTCCATACCCCTAGGTTAGGTTAGGTTAGGTTAAGTTGGGTTGGGTTAGGTGTTAATAGTTCTGAGAAGAATTATCATGGTAATGTGACCTTGGGAAACATCATGAAATTACTTCCAAGAAGATTCTGTGGTTAGTTTTTGAGATATGGGCGTCCCGCTTTTTCAAGGAAAGTCCCGTGTTAGGATACAGTTCGGAAATAGGCAAGCGGGTATTATAGTTTCCTGTTTTCCAACTTCATTCTACCAGCTGCTGTCATCAAAGTCTTGTGCAGGATAATTGTTCCTCATTGGGATAATTATGTTCGAAATAAACTGAAAGTTGCCTTACCTGGCGTCTTATACTGCTTCGTGCAAATTGTGCTGGCATCGACGCTTCTGTTTGTCATCCATCTCTCTTTATATTCTGTTATTATCTGTATCTACGATATAGAGAATAGAATGAAAATAGAAGTGTAAATATGCAGCATACAGCACAGTCGCACAGCGACAACACAGGAACCTTTTGAAAGGAAAAAGACAATTATTTTACGACCACATTACCGGGATCAAAAAAACAAAACACAAAAAACAAAACGTTGGCCTCAGGAAAGGAGACATCAATTAGGAAACGGTACCAGGAAGAAGAAGAAAGAGTTAGGGTTGGAAAATTGCTCCGGAGATTACTTGAAGGGGTGGGGGGGTCGGCGGACGGACCCTTTCCTTAGTTCTTGTTTAAGGATCTGGTTGTCTCGACCAGCAAAAAAAAAAAAAAAAAAAAAAAATCCCTCCTCAAAAAAGCCTCCCTCCTGAAAAGAACCTCCTTAAAAACCCCCCCCTCCTAGAAAAACCCTCCCTTCTAAAAAAAAAAAAAACCTCCCTCCTAAAACGAACCTCCTCAAAAAACCTCCCTCCTAAAAAAAAGAAAAAACCTCCCCCTACCCCCCAAAAAAAAAAAAAACAAAAAAAAAAAAAAAAAAAAATTCAGTTCTGAAGTGGTATCTTCGTAATAAGCACTGCTTCCGTGGGGCTAATAACCTCCATATCGCAAGATATATCTCCGGGGGGAAATTGCAGTCATTACGGCGTATTGAGGCTTTGGTTCTAATTAGGACAGTGGTTGCAACTCTCGAAGTAAGAAAAAAAAAGTAGAAAGTCGCATCTACGTAGATTTTCAGATTTTTTTTTTTTTTTTTTTTTTTTTTTTTTTTGCGGCGGGTATTGAACCTTTACGCAAATATTCACCCGTCTGGTTGGGGTACGTTATGTTGACTCGGCTTATTCAGTGGTAATTAGTAATGAATAAGGTCATACAAAGAGAACGAAAGTTTTATCTCCGCTGTCTGCTGTTGCTATGATACGTAATTACGTAGCTTCAATTTTCCTTGACACGACTTTGTCTTATGAGAATACATGCGATATTCAGACTCAGACCTCACGCTTTTAAACTACTACTACTACTACTACTACTATTATTATAATAATAATCATCATCATCATCATCATCATCATCATCATCATCATCATCATCATGATAAACCCCTGTTCATATGGAGCAAGTCCACAAAAGGAGACATTGCCTTGAAATTCAAGCCTCCGAAGAAGGCAACAGGAAATACAGAAAGAAGAGATATCAGTTATCAGAAAAAGAGAATTGATAGGTAATGAATAAATGGATAAAAAAAGCCAAGGAAATTTGAAGTACAAGGAGAATTTCTGGGTTGCTTTAAAGAAGTCATTCTTTTAAATTTCAACGATTTCACTTCTGAGTTACGTATCCTCCGAGCCGAGGAATGCGCTAATTAATTGTCACTAGAATATGCCATGGTGTTTTGGCAACGGCCAACGAAAATGGGGCCATGAATTTTGAAATAGGGAGCGGGTGTGTGTGTGTGTGTGTGACGTCACGTTGTCGTGGTAACTAACCGCTAATTGGTTCCGAACCGGCGCTCTTAGACACAAACAGCATCAATGATGGATGGTATTCTGTTTTGTCCCGTGCGTTGTTTTCAAGTAAGTCCTGTACTTTCGTAGTTTTTTTTTCTGCAGTCATAAATCTGAATAATTGAACTGTGACTTTTTCAAAGTTTCATACTTTCATAGTGCGATTCTCGGGGATTCCACTGGGGGGTGAGAGATGTGTAATTATGGTGATAAAAGTTCACTCTCGACGTGGTTCGGAAGTCACGTCAAGCCGTTGGTCCCGTTGCTGAATAACCACTGGTTCCATGCAACGTAAAAACAACATACAAACAAACTAACAAACAAACTTTCGTTGTGGCTCGTTTTTTTTCTGCACTTAACAATTGGGAATATTGAAGTGCAGCTTTTTTCTGTGTACACACTATGATAAGAAAGTTACTTAATTGTAACTGTAATTCGACTGAAAAGAAACTTAAATTAGTGGCCATTTTTTCATTAAAATTTGTTTTTATTTTTTTCTGTAACTGAAATCGTCAATCCTGATAATTGAGCTGCAACATTTTCCTGTTCACACCCCAGGATAAAAAGTTATGCAAATGTTAAAAAAAAAAAAAAAAAAAAAAAAAAAAAAGATTAATGGCTGCAGCAGCTGTGGGCATCAGATGGATTGAGAGACCTGGCAATAACTTTCATCATAAGGGAGGCTTTCAGTGCCCAACATTGTTCATATTTAAAAGGCTGTACTTTTCCGATTTCCGAATCATAAGATACGCTTGGTCGCAGCCTCTGTATACTGAGATTACGGTTTCTTTCCGTATTTAAATGTTTTGTGTATTCAGTTTTTCCTTCCTATTTCGTTGAGTTTTTCCTTCCCATTTCGTTGTGTTTTCTCCCTATTTCGTTTAGTTTTTCCTTCCTATTTCGTTGAGGTTTTCCTGTGTTGCTTGTACGTTGTCTCAAAGTTGTTCCTAATTTGTCCCTGTGTTGTTTGCACGTTGTTTCTAAGTTGTCCCTGTGTTGTTTGTCCGTTGCTCACACATGTTGCACGAAGCATCAAGTGAAAGTTGGACGTCCCCGCTATCGTATTGCAACTGGGGAACAATGGTCTTGCTGATAATGCAACTTGATACCGAACTGCAGAGTTGCAATAGGTTCCACTTCTGGCGAAATGGCTGGCAATGGGGATGCAACCGTTAGCTACTGTCTATATATACTTTGCAGCTGGAAAGAAGAGTTACAGTTAATAGTGAAATTACGGTTACAGTTTATTTATTTTTATTTGTGTGTGTGTGTGTGTGTGTGTGTGAGAGAGAGAGAGAGAGAGAGAGAGAGAGAGAGAGAGAGAGAGTCTGTCTGCAAGCATTTTTTAGTTGTTCAAATGACACAAGACGAACACCGAAGCTACGAAGAAGTATCTCATATAATAACGTATAAATATTTGAGAGAGAGAGAGAGAGAGAGAGAGAGAGAGAGAGAGAGAGAGAGAGAGAGAGAGAGAGAGAGAGTTGCTGCACGGATATAGAAAAGTTATTTACATTTTCAGTCACGGAATATCCACTGCATAAAGAATAAACTAACCTGCATGAAATCTCTTCAGAGTAGCGCAAAAGGCAGCAAATTACATTTCCTGGAACACCCACTATTGAAAAAACGAACCACTATCTATTCCTACCTATTCCCTCTTTCAATCGTGGAAATTCCCACAAGCAAATCTTCCCAAACATTTCATCTATCTCCCGCGAAACGGGAACAGGAAATTGCCGTTGCCGAATTTTTAAGGTGGGCGAATTGAAATGACCAAATGGAATCCCAGTGTGTTTCCTCTATTCGATGATGCCGCGCATTTTAAACGATTCAAAACGGTTCCTCCTGGATGCTGCCTCTGGGAGAGGGGATTCTGCCCCCCCCCCCCTCGTATAGACTTTTGATGACGTATTCCGCATCGTCTGAGGTTTCTTATAGATATTGCTGATCGCTGTGTGCTTGTAAGTCCTTCTAACGGGTGTATTTCCATGACTAAATTAACTTTTTACACAGCAACTATTACGATTATTATTAATATATATTTTAATTTTCGTTGGTGTGCGCTCGAGTAAGCTGGAGTTCGAATCACGCTTGTTTTAACTGACGCAAATTATTCAGCATTTTTTATTTGCTTATCTTCTTTTTAATTGCTTCTTCTGCCTGTCATTTTCATATAAATATACATACATACATACATACATACATACATACGGATAGCAGAACAGAAGCACAGCTTGCTTGCGTAATTACGCTGTAATCATACGCTCCGGATGTAATCTATGAGATACAATGAATCACTTTCATTATCCTCAATTGGTCTCGTCTTGCAGCCTTTAATTCCAGTGCCCGAGGAAAAAGTTAATACTCGTATTAGGTTACGGAATGACCCCACTTATCCCACGGCCATTATCTGTCGTGGTTTAGTTTTTTTTTTTTTTTTTTTTTTTTTTTCCCATGAATGAATGTTTTTTTTTTCCTTGAATGAGAATAGTTTTCATGTATAAGAATTTTTGGTATAAATGAGAATGTTTTTCATGGATGAGAATTGTATTCATGGATGAGAATTTTTTGTATAAATGAGAATGTTTTTCATGGATGAGAATTGTTTTCATGGATGAGAATTTTTGGTATAAATGAGAATGTTTTTCATGGATGACAATTTTTTATGGATGGGTTTTCTTCATGGATGAGAATGCTTTTCATGGATGAGTTTTTCCTTGGATGAGTTTTTTTTTGTTTCATTGCTGACAATTTCTTTTTATAAATGAGAAGGCTTTTACATGAATGAGAATATTTTTTATGGGTGACAATGTTTAATTTCCACGAACGAGGATTTTTTCCCATTGAGAATTTGTTTGTACATGAGAATTTTCTCCCATAAATAAGAATTTTTTTATGAATGTTTTTCTCTTGTATAAGAATTTTGTTATGAATGATAATGTTTTTCATGAATGGCAATGTGATTATTTCTATGAAAGAGAATGTTTTTTTTCCATGCATTACAATTTAGTTTTGTGTATAAGATTCCATTTCCCATGAATAAGAATCTTTCACGGATGAGAATTCTTTCTATAAGTATATTTTTTTTATCCATAAATGAGAATTCGCATATTTTTAATGATAGTGTTTTTTTCTTATCCATGAATGATTATGTTTCTCCTTGAATGGGAATTTCCTTTTTTTGAATGAGAAAGCATAATGAAATCGCTCTCGAAATTCTGCATTTCTTTGTTTTTGTATATCGAAGAGACGGGAATTTGGTCAGCTGTGAAAACTGGGTCATTCGTTGTAGTGAAGAAAACACGAAAATTGAAATATCTTTGGTGGGGAAAAACAGATCCTGATGAGTTGGATTGAAGTATTTGTGTTTGTATCGATAGCTTTGTTGAAAGGGAGACTTCACTCACGGAATTAATTACTTGAATGTTTTATTTTGTCTGGGTCTCATATGTTGTTTAGCATTTTGGCTTACTCGGGGTGTAAGCCTACGAACTAATTTGTTGTTGTTGTTCTTGTTGTTGAGGGGGTAGGAAAGGTCTATTGAAGAGCCTGAAAAGGTCTGAAAAAGGTGTTTCGCGTTGAGTTAAAGATACAGGAATTTTAGGATAGGATATTCATGATTTATTTATTACGATGAAACCGTAAAAAAAATTACTAATGTGCATGTGACACAGTACAGAAAAATGATTTCTAATAAAGTATAGCATATTTATTTCAATTTTCGTTGGTGAAACAACGCGCTATTTGACCGTAGATTTTAGCACGTTTTAATTTATTTGGTGTACTGAATTTATAGGGTGTCTGTTCATTTGTTTTGCGTTTCCGCTTATAACAGAGAATACATGAACACATTTAATTTTTTTCCTTTTTCTTTGATCCTTGTTTTTAGTATGGTTAGTACCAAGTATGAGTATTAATTACGAAGACCACTTTATGTACAGTTAGGAATACTATGTTTACAACTTAAGCATGAGAGGAAAATCTTGCATGCGTCTCGAATAAGCTGGAGGTCGGATCACACTTTGTTCTTTCATATTGTAATGTTTGATAGAGATATATTCAGTGTATTTATTTTCTAAGGGGGAGGGATGATAAGTAATGTTTATCTTAGTTCATAGGGGTAATTTTAAATCACTCGAATGAGTGACTTGATTATTTTATTTTCTCTGGTTCGTATTGTAATCGTTTGAAGGAGATGTATTCGATTAATTTATTTCATACATGCGTTCAACAGTATATTGAGAACCTATGCATGTATCTCTTCATGGGTGCTAAAAGTTGAAAATGATGGCAGGAGGCTCTCCTCTCCTTTTGCCCCCCATTTTCCCCTCGTATAGCGGCAATATAACGTCATCATTGCTGGAATTATTCGGCAAACATTTTTGTCGTCTATTTCGGCCACAAAACCATTTTTTCCCCGTGAGAAATTGCGATGAAAGAATTCCCCCCAAATTACATTCGGTTTCCGCTTTGGAATCCCGTTGGGCTGTATGTGAATGGATATTGCGTTTGGTAGTTGACGGTAATTGCATTCGATGATTATTTTCAAATTTGATTCAATTTTGTTTCTACTCCTTATTCCTTTCTCCAGAGTTACGCTTCTAAGGTTAAGATAGCGAATTCAAGGTCAAGATGTTGTTACTCAGAGGTCAGATAGGAACGTGGCAACTGCTTTGAGGTTTTCCTCTCGTTACACCTGTCAAACCTTCTGACTCTCAATCTCTCTTTCAGCGCTGAATGACCTCATAGGTCCCAGCTCTTGGTCTTCGGCCTAAATTCAATATTCTATTCTGTGAAGAATCTTTATGTACCAAATGCATGTGAAAGAAACTTACCTGGAGTCAGGGTCATGGATAGAATTTCCGGCCAAACTTCACTGAATACTAATTATGCTGCCAACCTCAGTCAGAATATTGCATGCGAGTTGAAGACTGTTCAATATCCAAGAGCAGTTCGTGGTTGGGAAGGGACGTAGATGGAGGAAGCCATTCAAATGTATATTACTGGGATGAAGTTACTGAGGGTTAAGCTCTGGGGAATTGGTGGTATGAAATTACTTGGATATTATATGTCTTGACTGATATATTTTTATTTATTTGTGTACAATAATATACATATATATGTATATATATATATATATATATATATATATATATATATATATATATCATCCAATAAGAGGTCGAGGCTAGTCCCCATCACGTAGCAGGTGAAAAAGCAAAACAGCTCAATACATCGGGTTGCTTTATTTTAATTTCCTTTGGTGAAAAACAACGGGCTATTTGACCGCAGATTTTAGCACGCGCCCCAAGTAAGCTGGAAGTCGGATCACGCCTTTTATCATTTCTTTGGCAACAATAAAGCAACCCAATGTATTGAGCTGTTTTGCCTATGCACCTGCTATATATATATATATATATATATATATATTATATATATATATATATATTATATATATATATATATATATATTATATATATATATCACACATAGGAAGGAAATGATAAAAGGCGCGTGATCCGACTTCCACTTGCTTACTTGGGGCACGAGCTAAAAATCTGCGGTCAAATAGCGCCCGTGTTTCACCGAGGAAATTAAAATAAATATGCTACATTTTATTAGAAATGATTGTTCTGTTCTGCTTAACATTCACACTATTTGTTTACATTTTCATTCTAATAAGTAAATCATAAATATCCTATCCTAAAATTACTGTGTCTTAACACGAAATACCTCTTTCAGACCTTTTTAGGCATTTCCATAGGGATTTCCTACCCCCCCAACAACAACAACAACTACAAAAAAGTAGCCTGTAGGCTTACTCCCCGAGCAAGCGAAACCCGTTGGAAATCATGACCAGTGTCGGCTTTAATAGTGAGCCATCTGTAAAAGATTGATGCAAAGTGGTTGAAATTCTTTCTCTTGAAGATGGCTTAGCAATAAAGCCGAAACCGGTTTGGATTTGCAAAGGTTACTGCGCATGGAACGAGAACATTTTTTACTTCATCTAAATTATTATTATTATTATTGGAGAAACAAATTTAGTTATGTAAATGTACATGTATTTAAATTTAAAACTTTAAGGATAGCTTTCGGGAATCTGTTCGGTTCCCCCTTATTATTATTATTATTATTATTGATTAACGAGGAATGACGTGGACACCTTGGCAAGCATTCCACTGCTTTCACGCAACAGACATTCCAGCCTTGTCCTCATTCCCCATCTTCCAATGCATGACTCATTCCGACGCTGGCTGATTGGAACAACGAACTCCGTTATGGTAATTTGCCGGTATGCCTTTTCCTCCTTGGTTTATTAAGCATCAGTGTATGAAGGCGTCTGGTAACCTGAGTCGTCTGCGACAGAAGAGGATTACCTTGTCTCGGTTTTCACGGTTGAATTTCTGGGGTCTTTCCTGGATAGGGACTCAACCTTTGCGGCGTGTTTAGTACAAACCTGTAGGGGAGAAATGTAGAAATATAAACAACACCTTTGAGGATGTTTAGTCCAAACCTGTAGGGGATTACTGTAAGAATATA
>NC_061098.1:7090223-7092723 GCF_015104395.2 Macrobrachium nipponense
TATAGTATAAATATAATATTAATATTAATATATTATCTATATGTATATGTTATCTAATAAGTAAATGTAAATATAAATTATATTTAGTATTATATATAATATCCCCCTTATTATATATTAATATAAATATACTTAAAATATATATTATATTATATCTAAATATTTATATAATATATATTATAAATTAGTATATACGGAGACGAGAGGAGAGAGAGGGAATGCCCCGAGGAAGGAGATGACGGGAAGAGGAGGGTAAAAGAGGGAGAGAGGGAGAGGGAAGTGTAATTTTTAATCTCTATAGTATTTACAAAATTAAAAACTTTGGCTAATGGGGCCAAAATAAAACTTTTGAAAGCGCCAACAAAAAAGTATTACAAAAAAAACTTTACTATTTGGTGCCAAAACTTCCACTCCATTAAGTGGAGGCTTTAGTTTTTGAGGATAAAAAACAATTATAACTATAATGTTTAATAATTAAAAATGTAAATGGAAATGAATATATAAATTATTATGATGGAAAATTATATGATTCTCTTTGAAATTCCTCTATAATTTAAACTTTTCCTTTGAAAAAATAAAACTCCGCCCGTATATTTGTTCCCAGTTGTAATCTAAATGTCCAACCCAAATTTGGTGGGTGGTTTTATTTTATTTATTTTTTTTAAAATGCTTTTACCCGCCAAAAGAAAAAAGAACAACAAAAAAAAAAGGGAGGGAATTTTTAGGATTTCTTAACTCAAGTTTAACGGGTTTCTTTCTTTATGTGTCCCTTTTGGAATTTGCAAAAAGGCGTTAAGCCAAAAAAAAAACTTCAATCGAGGGATCCTCGCCTTTTGAGGTCGGTCGAGAAATTTGTTCGCGTTTCCTTTTTTTTTTTTTTTTTTTTGTTTTTTTTTCTTAAAATTCTGGGCGTGACGCCTGAATGTTTGTGAAGAACTGGTTTAAAAAAAGTATTATATAGAATTTTACCATTAAAAAACATTATATCAAAAATAAGATTATAATAAATAATAATTACTTGGTAATGGGGGAACCATTGGAGGGTTGCCTCAAAAAAAATCAAAAAACGAAGCAAAAAAAAAAATTTTCGGCTCGGCCCCCTGGTTTCACCAAAACGGGAAAAAATTAAATTGAAATACGCTATTTTTATTTGATTAGAAAAAAGTAAATTTTTTCTGTGCCGTTTTTTTCTACCCCATGCCCAACCATTATTTCCAATTTTTTACATTTTCATTTCCAATAGATTCAATTCCATAAAATATTTTTTTCCCTATCCTAAAAAACAATTCCATGTTATATTTTAAAACTCAAAGCGAAAAAAAAACCACCTTTTTTTCCGGAACCCCATTTTAAGGGACTTTTTTCCTATTAGGGGGCCATTTCCTACAACCGAAGAAAACAAAAAAAAAACCATTGATTTAAAAAGTTGTAGGGGGAATGAATTACTCCCCGGAGGTAAAAGCGAAAAAAAAATCTAGTGGCCATAGTTCATTGGCCGGCCCGATCGAAGGACTTTAAACCTGTCGGTTGTCAAAAATCCCCCAGTGTCAGAAAACAAAAATAAATAAAACGATGGGGATTGATTGCCAACTTTCTCCTGGGCGCTTCTTATTACCCTTTTCTTTTTTTTTCTCATTTCACCTCTTCCTGAGAGGAAAGGTTTTGGTTATTGGTGGTAAATAAAATAAAAAAAAAAAAACGAAGTATTTTGGGCTTGTGTTATAATATAATATATAAATTTTATCTAATTTAATTTGTTATTAATATATATTATATATATATATACAATATAATAACAATATTGTAGTACTATTATACATACATTATTACACCATAATAATATAATTTAATAACAACAGGAAAATCATAAAAAAAAAAAAAACGCCCAAAAAAAAAAAAATATAGGAAAGGTTAAAGTGCTTATTTGATTTCAGGGGGGGGGGGGGGAAGACTGCGTGTCTTCTTCTCTTCCTTACTGGAGAAGAGGCGGGAGAGGGAGATCGAAGAGGAGGGAGGAGGAGGAGCCAGTCCTTCTGAAAAAACTATAGTATTAACTTTTCTATATTTTTGGGCAGTTTTTTCTATAGGGGCCTCTTTCTTTAAACTTAGACTGGGAAATATTGTTGTCAACCAGGAAACATTTTTTTACCACAAGTTCAACCTATTAAACATATTATATGTGTATAACCCACCACGTATATCAATTCTTTTTTCAATAAATTGTAATTATAATTTTTTCCTCCATATAGGAAAAGGCAAAAAAGCCAATTGCTTTTCAAATTAAGTTGGTTTGTTAAAAGCAACATTAGGGTCACCCCCCTTAAAAAAGGCTTTTGATCCCTTTAACAAAATCTTGTTTTATTTCCAATCTCCAAATTAAAGCCCAAGAAAAGAAAATGTTCCATTTCGTTCCCATATTTTTCGATTTCAAAGCTATATCGACGTTTTATCATGGAAAAGGTTTTATCGGTCTGTATTCCGTTACCATTTTTCTTAAACA
>NC_061098.1:7100223-7117723 GCF_015104395.2 Macrobrachium nipponense
ATGAGAATGAAGTGAATCACACTTTACACCAAATTGTTTTACATAGTTTTTTTTTTTCACAGAATATATAATTTCCTTTGAACAAACACTTCACACAATTGTTTTATTGTTTTTCTTCACAGAATATATGATTTCCTTCAAACAAGCGCTTCACACATGATTGATAATATTCAATGTAACGTAGCTCCGTTGTGGAAATGTCAAGGCTTGATTACCCTTCTACTAATCCCATTCCATATTCCCATTCTATAATCCCCCACTTAGTTTTTCAAACACTTTTAACTCACGGGAAATTCTCCTTTTACTCCAGAATAAACGTTCGTCTCTTTAAGGAGTTTAAAAACATCACAAACACTATTTTTTTCCACAAAGGAAGGAATTTAATACAATCCTTTTCAAAGTAATCCAGTCCTTTTTAAATGAATCCATCCCTTTTTTAAAGTTATCCAACCCTTTCCAAGTAATCTAATACTTTTCAAAGCAATCCAGTCCTTCTCAAAGTAATCCAATCCGTTTTTAGATGGATCCAATCTTTTTCAAAGTAATCCAGTCCTTTTTAAAAATGAATCCAATCGTTTATAAAGTTATCCAATCGTTCTTAATGTAACACAACCCTTTTTAAATGGATCCAATCCTTTCTCAAAGAATCCAGACTTTTCAAAGTAATCAAATCCTTTCTAGAATTATGCAACCCCTTTCATAATCAAATCCTTTTTAAAATGATCCAACGCTTTTCAAAGTAATCCAATCCTTTTCTAAGTAATCCAATCCATTTAAAGATAATCCAGTCCTTTTCAAATTAATTCAATACCTTTTCCAAAGAATCCAAACCTTTTCCAAGAAAGTAATCAAGTCCTTTTCAAAGATATCCAATTATTTTAAAAGTAATCAAGTCCTTTTCATAGTAATCCAGTCCTTTTCAAAGTAATTCAATCCTTTCCAGCGTAATCGAGTCTCTTTCAAAGCAATCTTTCCATTTACAGGATTAGAGTTACTTCTGTCGAAGAGAGACTAGTTGGAGATTTTTTTTTATTTTTTTTTTTCTCCTTTAGAAGGAATCCTCCTTTTCATCCTGGAGCGTCGATATGGCCGTGTGGCCGTTTGACAAGGGGGCGGCCGACGTCATGGCGCGGGCGTTTGGGCGTGAGGACGATTTCTGGTTCTTGTAGTAGCCTTTCCCCGGGGGAGACTGGCCGGTCATGTGGGTGGACATACGCGTTGGACCGTCCCACAGTTGGATGTTTATCATGACCCCTCCTGCGAAGTGGAAGAAAATGGGATGTGCTTTAGTATGGTTCTCGTGAGAGAGAGAGAGAGAGAGAGAGGTTGTGTTTATTGTGGTGCTCATAATTAGGGTAGCGTAGAGTCCTATATGTTCACTTGAGAGAGAGAGAGAGAGAGAGAGAGAGAGAGAGAGAGAGAGAGAGAGAGAGAGAGAGAGAACTGTATGTATGTATATTATTTCTGTCTCCTGCAAATGTTAGGTATTTTGATTATACCTAGTGATCATTAGCTGTACTACAATCAGCATTATCCACTAAGAATGAAAAATTTGTTCCACTTCATAAGAGCACATTAAAGTATCTAGTGTTGTTTATAAAAGAAAAAAACAAAAAATAAGTTTAGCTAATCTAATTGTAATGGATTTCAAAAGTATTCTAGTTGAGGATTTATTGAATAGATGGTTTCGTACTGATTCATTTTTTTATGCTATAGATCGTATGGATGCTTTCTGCGAATAGTGTAGTAATATCGATCTGTTTAGATGACAAGGCTACTGAAATATTAGCGAATATGAAAAGGAAAAAAGGTAATTATATACAATGTAGAAATAAGGTAATGATTACGGACAAAATATATATATATATATATATATATATATATATATATATATATATATATATATATATATAATACACACACACACACACACACACAACACACACACATATATATATATATATATATATATATATAATATATATATATAATATACTTTATCATGTAGCATTGTGACGAGGGGAGTAAATTACGCCCCATTTATTTATTTATCGATTTATTTATTTATTTATTTACTTATTTGTTTATTTATTTATTTATAAATAAATCTACTGATAAAAATTTTTTTACTTACGGTGGGTATTTCACAGTTACAGTCAACCAGGAAAATTTAGCTTTACTTGAAGAAGAAGCTTTTGATTTGATGTTACTTACGAAATTGAGTCCATAAGAAAGCGAAAAGAGTTAAAGAGTGGTAGGACAGCAAGATTGAAGAGGGGGAGCGGGAATGGAGGTAAAGTAAAAGGCTAAAAAGTGGCTGCAGCTGTGGGACGAAGGGATGCTTCAAATGCACTCAAGTAATGCCAACAGTACACCACGAGAAGTGACCAATTACTCCTGACTAAGCAACGAATGACACCTGTGGACGTCAGTGAGCTGATATTGCATTGAATCAGCGAGTTTATACTTGAATAATTCCATCCCAAATAGTTAACATAACGGGATAGATTCAAGTCTGGATCGAAACTCGTCAACGTGGAGAAGCAATTGTTATTGTTACGGTAGACTTGGACCGGCACTTGAAGTTATTAAGAGGATTACAGATTGTATTATGCTGTAGTAGGTCAGGGACCACCGCATCAAAATGACGAAGAAAACGGGATAAGTAAAGCTACAAAGAAAACGGGAGGATGTTTAAGACAGAAAACGTTTGTTTCGTGGCCAGGGTAACTATCCAATAAATGGTTGTTGTACCACCTTTTTAAGTACTGCGAGATAATAGGCACATACGGAAGGCGTGAAAATAATAAGAAAAATATATAACAGATTTCTTTTTCTTATCCATATATTCAACCTCCGCAAATAAACACGGTTTTATTTGGGTCTTACATTTATTTAAGTTTTGATCCCCGCCTAAGAAACGTTATTAGAGTAAATAATGACAGTTTTAGGGAAAATGATATTCCCTTGGAGCAAGATGAGGTAGATAGGGAAGGTGGCAGAGTAGAATGATTTTGTTTCTTGGATCAACACTTCTGTCTTTGCTTCTTGTCCTGATAAAAGAGGTAAACCATTTTCCAACAGTTGTGGATTCCTTTCTTTTGATCTTTTCAATCAAAATTTTTAGAACAACTGGTAGTTGTATTGGCTGAATGCTACTCTTGACTTGAAGCAGTACTCCATGATTATGCCCTTTGTGAAGATTCCAATGCACTGACTGCTTTTAGTTTTCTGTAAAAGAAAACTATTGAGATGGTTTTGTACGTTCGTCCTCACTTTTTCTCTCCGCCCTCAGATCTTAAAAACTAGCCCCAGTAGTGTTGATTTTATTCAGGGTTAATGTTAGTCATGATCGTGCGTCTGGAAACGCTGTAGGACAGGCCACCACCGGGCTGTGGCTGAAAGTTTCATGGGCCGCAGCTCATACACCATTGTACGTTCGTCCGCACTTTTTCTGTCCGCCCTCAGATCTTAAAAACTAGCCCCAGTATGTTTTATTGGATTTAAGGTTAAAGATAGCCACGATCGTGCGTCTGGCAACGCTGTAGGACAGGCCATCAACGGGCTGCGGCTGAGAGTTTCATGGGCCGTGGCTCATACAGCAAAATATATATATACGCTGTACAGAAAACTCAATTTGCCGGAGAAACTTCGGCTCATTTTTTACTTGTCCATTTTCAAGAACTCCTTGAAAGATTAAAGTCTTGTCACGTGTGATCACACGCTCGTAAAAAATGTGGATTTTTCTTTTCCTTATAAAATCCAGCGTCGTCTGATATTCCCCTTTTTTGGAGTCTGTTCCAGAACTGATGAAGAAACCGTCAAGTTTTGGAGATAACGAAAATGTGCCTCTGCTCTGCTTCGATCAGTGGAAGACCAATAAACTACACTCGCGTGACTACAGTAAATTCACATCAACCGTGCATTTGATGTCTAAGCCCGTCTCTTACGACGCTCCTGCTTGACTGTTGATAAGCCAATCACAGGGCTGGAAACTCCCAGTCTCTCGAGAGAGTTCACATAGATATGATGTATGTTCCACTTCTCCTGAAAGACGTATACCTCAGGAGAGGTGGAATATAAACACTACCCATGTGAACTCTCGAGAGAGACTGAGAGCTTCCGGCCCCATGATTGGCTTATCAACAGCCAATCAGGAGCGTCGTAAAGGACTGGCCTAGACATTGAATGCACGGTTGATGTAAATCTACTCCAGTTGCAAAAAAGGGGTTATATTGAAATAGGAAAGGAATTTAAACGTGAGTTTCCTACTTGAGAATCCAATTAAAGAATCATATTTCATATTGAAACGTTTATTCTCAATGTTTCTTCATTGTGAATCAAATTCGACGCTAGCAAAAAATAAATAGATAGCTCTTTGTTAATATTTTTGGCCAGATACCTAACTCGAATTATGTTTCCGTATTGATTTTTATTGCTGAGAAGTGAATAACAGGATCATAATTCATATTAATCTTTTTAAAGACCTCTGGAGAGGAGAAGTTCAACGAGCGCGGCATTTTTAAAAGAATATGTCGCTGCATATATCGGCGCGCCAAAGAACCATATGAAAATTAGTGTCCTTGTTAATATCTGAGAGACTCAGGACCTAACCCGAATTATGTTGGCGTATGATAGTACCGGTGCACTATCTCCTGCAGAGCAAAAGTTCTGTAAGCCGATCTAGGAAGGGAAAGTACACCAAAGTATGATGACCCTGGTTATTTCACGTAGCCCTCTTGGAGTTTAGTAGCCTAATTATAGAAGTTCTGCTATTGGGGAAGAATAAAAGTTAGGGAAAGTATAGTATATATATGTGTTTTTTTTTAATCAGGTTTTACGTCGTGGTGTGGTCCTTTAATATGATGTTGGCGTTTGGTAAGAAAAATCCATTTGAAAATTCTGTGTGTGTGTGTGTGTGTGTGTGTGTGTGTATGTGAATTTTTGTGATTCTTGAATGTATAAATCCAGATCATATTTTTTATTTCTTTTAGGGGCGATGGAGGATTATCCTCTCTCTCTCTCTCTCTCTCTCTCTCTCTCTCTCTCTCTCCCTCTTCTTCTCTCTCTCTATATATATATATATATATATATATATATATATATATATATACATACTCACAAACTTATTATATTGTGTATTTCTTTTAGAGCGGCGGAGGAGGATTATTCTCTCTCTCTCTCTCTCTCTCTCTCTCTCTCTCTCTCTCTCTCTCTCTCTCCTCGTCTCTCTCTCCTCTCTCTCTCTCTCTCTCTCTCTCTCTCTCTCTGGTATTAGTGAGTCTGGAAGTTGCGGACTTGGAGAAAAACGTCAGACTGAGGCGAAGTTGTGTTTATACGGAATTACTGGTTTCTCGAGGACTGAGGTTACGAACCTTCGACGATCTGTTTCTTCTGTATCTCAAGGAACCTGGAAATATGTCATTTGTTATGAAAATGAGTTACTGAATTGTGAATTTGCAACTAAAATATTCTTTAGAACTTTCGCCATCTATTCTTTATCTAAAGGAACCTTGAAATGTGTCATTTAAAATATGAGTTACTGATATGTAACTAAAATATTCTTTAGGAACTTTCGCTTATCTATTCTTTTATCTAAAAGAACCTTGAAATATGTAATTTAAAATATGAGTTACTGATATGTAATAAAATATTTCCTACATACTTTATCAAAAAGAACCTTGAAATATGTAATTTAAAATATGAGTTACTGATTTGTAACTACAGTATTTGAGTCAAGTAAAATTTGAAATTTGACCTGTTAGTAAATAATTAGTTTCGAATTCATGCCGTTTAGAATTCGGGATGGAATATCCTTGGAATATACAAATTAGGCCAGAGGAAGCCAAGCGCTGGGGCCTATGAGGTCATTCAGCGCTGAAAGGAAGCTGTAAGTTAAAGGCTTTGAAAGGTGTAACGGTAGGGAAACCTCGCTGAGAGAGAGAGAGAGAGAGAAATGTGGGGGGTGGGGAATCTATCCCCAACGTTGCATCTTGCTCCTCGATTCCTTCATTCAGTTGAATAGCGAGTATCAGATTGCTTCCGTCAGCGCGATAGCTGAAAGCATCAATCAAAGAGAAAGATTGAAGACGACCCTTAAGGTACGTGGTGGCTTATTTCCGCTCGCTGGTCAATATAACAGTTGATTATGCACCTTTAGTCATATTATTGGTATAATCTCGTATTCTGGGTCATATAGCATTTGTGTATTTTATATAGATAGACACTCATATATGTATATATTATATGTACGTATATATATCGACGAATTTCTTATCGACTAAAAAAATTCCTCTGCGGTTAACATACATGAAAATAAATCATTTCCGAGGTAGAGCGAATTAAGATACGAAAGGACATCTGTAGCTAAATGCGTCTATATATGTGTGTGTATGTACATGTATATGTATGTATATATATACGTATATGTATGTTATATTTTTATGAGTGTGTAGCCCTTACTTTTACTGCATAAAGTTCAGGGGGGACGTGAACGGGATCGCTTATTAGCGAAAAAAGACTATATATATATATATATATATATATATATATATATATATATATATATATATATATATATATAAAGAATACGAAAATAACATATTTGGGAGCACCTCAGAAGAAAACGCCCGATCTGCATTTTTATAGAGTCCTTAAAAGATTTCTGAAACATTCTTATTTGTACTTAACTCTGAGCATTATTTATTGCAGCGAAAGAACCTTTTGTTGACTGATTTGACCAATTCAGAGAACCCTGGACGAAAACCGATCAAAATTCCTGTATGGAAGTAGAGCCATCAGTGCTCCTCATACAGTGCATTGTAGGCATTACTTGATGTTCTTTTGCTGTGTCCCGTCAGCCCCTAGCTGCAACCTATTTTACTCCTTTCACCGTACCTCCTTTCATATTCTCTTTCTTCCATCTTCCTTTCCAGCCTCTCCCAACAGTTGATTCATATTGGAACTGCTTTGAGGTTTTCATCCTGTTGCACATTCAACCCTTTTTTTTTTCTCTCATTTTCCATTTCAGCGCTGTATGACCTCATAGGTCCCAGAGATTGGCCTTTTGCCTAAGCCCTGTTCTCAATTTCCGTTTCAGCGCTGTATAACCTCATAGGTCCCAGCGATTGGCCGTTTGACTAAAGCCTACTCTCAATTTCCGTTTCAACGCTGTAAAACCTCTTGGGTCCCAGCGATTGGTCTTTTTCCTAAATCATACTCTCAATATATGTGTCAACGCTGTATAACCTCATAGGTCCCAGCGATTGGCCTTTTGTCTAAATCCTACTCTCAATTTCCATTTCAGCGCTGTACGACCTCTTGGGTCCCAGCGATTGGCCGTTTGACTACAGCCTACTCTCAATTTCCGTTTCAATGCTGTATAACCTTTTGGGTCCCAGCGATTGGTCTTTTTCCTAAATCCTACTCTCAATTTCCGTGTCAAGCTGTATGACCACATAAGTCCCAGCGATTGGCCTTTTGCCTAAGTCCTGCTCTCAATTTCCGTTTCAGCGTTGTATGACCTCATAGGTCCCAGCGATTGGCCTTTTGCCTAAATCCTATATCCTGTTACATCGCACATATTGGCATTTGTTGCAAGAGTGAATATTTAGGCTCCCGGTCGAAAGGGTGTCCAATGTAGCATTCGATTCCATTTAATCTCGAAAGGCAGCCAAAAGTAGAATGCTCCAGTTTGTGAGGCTGTGAGCACCACGAAAGAACCCATTAGATTGCAAGCGTTTGTACGAACAAACGTTTAGAATCCCGGTTATTTGCTCTCTCCAAATTGGCTCCAAACGAAACTAAAATAATGCCAGGTTTCTCGTGAAGATGAAGCGTTGGTTACCTCTCAGCGTATCCCGTTTTTTTGTGAATGAAATTGTATCCAGCAGGTGAAGAGAAGAATGATTTACGTTCGGTTGTATTGTCGTCATTCACGACACGATAATCTACGAAGGATTGGGGTGGCTGGAGGATGAGCCGTATGGAAATATTTATTAATTTCGGGGGAGATTGGTCCCATGCATCAATCATTTCAAGCCGGTGGAAATGTTTCGTTTGAGGGTAAGTGGAATGTTTCTAGGACTTGTAATTGCACTGAACGTTTTATGGA
This sequence comes from Macrobrachium nipponense, assembly GCF_015104395.2. Taxonomy (NCBI): domain Eukaryota; kingdom Metazoa; phylum Arthropoda; class Malacostraca; order Decapoda; family Palaemonidae; genus Macrobrachium; species Macrobrachium nipponense. The sequence continues at coordinate 7,108,337 of NC_061098.1, forward strand.
ATTGTTGCAAACGTCATAAAGACGTATTTCTGTACGTTTGTTAAAACGGGCAGATTCCCCCTAAGGCCACGTTAGTGGGCGTTAGAATGCTTCTTAATGAAAGTCTGAACGTTTCCTAACGTTTGCAAAACGTACATAGTAAATATAAAAGAAAAGCTTTACCAAACATCGGAAAACGTTTATTGTTTGTCCATAAATATAGGGGAAACGTTGAGGAGAATTCTACGCGTCATTAAGACGAATTGGCTCTGTCACAAACTAGAGAGAGGTTCAGCGCCTCAGTGGCGTGATCGGTATGGTCTTGGCCTGCCACCTCGGTGGCCGCGAGTTCGATTATCGGGCGTCCCATAGAGGTGTGAGAGATGTGTATTTCTGGTGATAGAAGTTCACTCTCGTCGTGGTTCGGAAGTCACGTTAAGCCGTTGGTCCCGTTGCTGAATAACCACTGGTTTCATGCAACGTCAAAACACCATATAAACAAACGAACAAACGAGAGATTCTTCGGAATTACGTTTATCAATTTTAGCAGGGGAAACTCGGGAGTTGAATAGTTTAATATCAGCAAGTTATCAAGGACTCTCGCGAGATGGGAACAGATTCCAGGGAAATTAATTTTCATATGTAGATTGTGAAGGTTCTTTGATGATATTTATGCATGAAAGCAAAACGTTCGAATTAGTGCACGCTGTTTATTTTTCGTTCTGGTCAAAAACATGAAACCTGATTTGAGTCTCGTTTGGAAACGTATTCGTGCAGTCGATAAAACACGGAATTCAAATCATTTTGAAATGTGGTTTGCAATGATTATCATGGTTTTAATGCAAATTCTCTGGTCAGTTAAATGTTATGGCTTCGTTCATCATGGGACTGGTGATTATGTGTAGCATAAATATATGAAAGTATGATTTGATATAAATATAAATTTAATGCAGTCACCAAGCCATTTAAATGTAATGACAGTAGTTATCGAGGAACTCTTTCGATTATATGTAACAAAATCCAGAGTTGCAGTTTTTTTATATATAAAAATAAGGGAGAGGGCTTTTAGTGAAAGCAATTTTGCCTTTCTCCATCATTTCGGGAGGGTTTTTTTTTTTTTTTTTTTTTTTTTTTTGATTTTTTTATTCCTGTTTCCTGGGGTACACAAGTCCCCCAGTTTCGTCAATATTTCGAGTAGCCTTTTTTTTTTTTTTTATACGAGAGGAAAGTTACTGTATTTTTTGGGGTTGTGGGTGTTGGGAGAGGGTGGGTATAACACATACAAGTTTTAGTCGTCAGTGCTGAAAATGTATGAATAAATGATCCCATAAACGTTGCAACGGGTATATTAGTTAAAATCTTGTTGATAAGTATTTGAAAGTAGTATACTAATGATTTTTTTATTTTTTTTTTATTTTAGTAAACCAAGCACCAAGATCCCTTCCAGTTTTTCCAAAATCGCTTGATGGTCTTTGAGAGGAGCAGATGGGTGGGCCCTTCTCCCTATTTGCATCACTTGTTAAAAATGATCGATCTCTTTGCTGCCATTTCATTACATTCTGCCACTTTCATTCTTTTCAGAAAAGCTCACGGATTGCTATTTCATCTATACCTTCAGCTTTCGCATCATTCTTGTAGCTGAATGTTTCCAGTCTTTTGTTATTTTTCTTGCGTTTTTCCGTTAGTCCTTGGGTAACTATAGGACCTGGGTTATACCCTGTTGCTATTCCCCTTCCATGTATAAAATCAATCCCATAAATTTGTGGCGAAAAGATCACTGCAAATTGAATATCTTTCAGATTATTCTTGATAAATGTTTTCCGCATCAGAACGTTCCTAAGGCAGAACTGATCTGCGCACTGTCTCCTTCAGTAAACGTTGATCCCTTTCAAGTACCTTACAGCTCCGCCGAAACATTTTCTGAAAATCTAAACGGATACGCATTTGTGTTTTTGGTCCAAGTGCCAAGCTTCTAGTTTCACATAAGTAAGTCAACTTTTATCTCGTCCAGGTACTTTTCAATGAAGCCAGACAATGTTCTGAAAGTCGAGAAGGGTATAGATAGCCATTTGTGTCAATTTGGCCAAAATGTTACGAAGCTTCTTCCCTTCCTTTCAAAGTGATGTCGTATAGTCTCCTCAGAATCAGATTTGCCCATCGAGGAAGGCTGCTCATATATTGCAAAATCAATGTAATGCAACGGAGCTGCAGCAGCAAGATCGAAATCTCGCTATTTATCTTTTAGCATAATGTTGTTTTTCTATAAAAGTGCTGAGATAGACCGACTGAGGGTCTGTATAACGTTACCTAGAGACAGGAATTGTGTCGAGCAGCCGTCTTGGAAGTTATAAAAAGACTCGCGTTTGGTTCAGGTTGCATGATGCGGCATGTTTGTTTGATGTTGCATGAGGGGATGAGGACTGTCGTCATCGGTGGAAAAAAGGAATATTGGATCAATTTACATAAAAAGTTTGCTTTTTTATGTAAATGAAACTCAGAGAACACGTAAATCCCTTAAAAATTGTCGAAACAATTATAATAACGCATTCCAACCTTTTTTACAGGTTTTTATTTTAATGAAATTTAATATAACATTCGACTGAATTCCGTTTATTTACAATTTTAAAATGTATAAATATATTAATAGCTATTATAACTCTTAATAATCCACTTATACTAAAACCCAGCTAGAGGTATATTGACAAAAAATTGGATATTTTAAAGAAGTTTTTTTCTCTATTCGATAATTCCCAGACTTATTAATAAGATGACCATAAGCAGTATGGAAATAATGTCATAAAGTAGGTCTGTTATGACGTACGATCTGTACACTTCGCTCAAAAGGGTATATGTAATTATGCTTGCATGCAGCCAATCTGAAATTGGGCCGCATTTAATTAAAGGCTCACAGGGACGATTAAAGTGGAGCAGAGGATAAGTATGTATGTATGTATGTATGTATGTATGTATGTATGTATATATTACGTTTCTATATATATTTATATATATAATATATATAATAAATATAAATTATATAGAATATGTAATATATATATAGTATTATATAATATATATATATAAATTATATTATAAAGTATATATATATATATATATATGTGTATATATATATATATATGATATATATAATAATATATATATATCTATATATTTACGTTTGTGTATATAAACACACCAATATAATATATATATATATATATATATATATATATATATATATATATATATATATATATATATTTATATGCGTGTTTGTGTGTGCAATATAGATATGCATACACATATATTCATATATGCAAATATTATACAATTTATATATATATACACACATATACTATATATATATATATATATATATATATATATATATAAATGCATAATGCATAATGCATACCTATACATACCTATACATAAATACCAACAAACAAAACAACAAAAACACCTTGGACTGCATCTTGTCACAAAGTTCGATTAATAATAATAATAATAATAATAATAATAATAATGAATAATAATAATAATAATGTTTCGCCCAAGGTGAGTCTCGCAAGATGATAATGGCAGCCCTGTCGGAGGCTTTGATCTGGTTTTTTTTTGTATGCAGATACACGCTCGTACCGCCTCTGCAATAATCGTCTTAGCAAAGGAGAATCAACAGTGTTCTGATATCGTGTGCACTCACGGGTAGGTCTCTAGGAGGTGGGGGGGGGGGGGTGGGTAGGTCTCACGGGAGGAGAGGGAAGAAGGGGGTTGGTTGTTCTTTGATTTTTAGGTTTTTGTTAATGACGCGGTTTTTATTTTATATAGAGATATATTTTATATATTTATTTTTTATTTCTGGCTTCCATCGGGGTCAAACTCAGGTCTTTCAAATGACAGGGTCTGTGTGGTTCAGTTGGTAGCGCCCTGACCTTTTCGGTTGGAAGAGTAGGGTTCGATCCGATTTGAGTCAGAAATTTTTTTCATGTACCGCACGTTATTGTGGGTTATATATATATATATATATATATATTATATATATATATATATATATATATATATATATGTATATATATATATATATATATCTATATTTATAATATAATGTGAAAAACAATTATTTTCTAAAACTCAATAACCAGAAATCCTATATGAAATAAAAAAAAATTTCTAAAACCCAATAACAAGATATCCTATATGAAAACCCAATTATTTTCTAAAACTCAATGACCAGAAATCCTATATATACGACAATTAATTCCTCAAACCCAAAAATTCATTTCGATCAGCGACTTCCTGTTTGGTCTGCACTTGAGGAAGGAGGCCACGGAATACATCTAAAAAGGATCTCTCGCCAGTCTCAAATTCAACTGCTGACATGATATATATGTATATATATGTCTACCGAATTAGATTAAATTGCCTGGAATTAAATGTCAATTTCACTAAGTGGCCCTCTGGTATGGTAGGATATTATGCTCGTGATTTCAGATCTCTCTCTCTCTCTCTCTCTCTCTCTCTCTCTCTCTCTCTCTCTCTCTCTCTCTCTCTCTCTCATGAACAAATTAGGTCGGGGCAGTCTTTTCCAAAATTATTTTTACTTCCTTTCAGCCAAATTGGTTTCAAAGGATATTATTCCAGGTATGCTTTATCGAAAATCATGTTTACTGCATTCCCACTCATTGCATGAGAAGGAAGAAAAAAAAAACATTTTTTATAATAAACGTATTCATCTTTTTCCACGTTTCTCAAACGTCTCGCGATTACCATTTATTTATTTAGATGAATTTTTTGAGTTGATCCGAGAGAGGAAAATAGTTTCTCCCGGAAATATTGCAAGATTGGCGAGTTGCAACCACCTTCCTGCTTATTTGCGTTGCGAGATGCATACATATGTTGGGTTTGGCTGGAGGTCGTCATGCAATGTTGCGTTATTTTCGTCTAGTTCTTGATAAATTAATGAGGTCTTTTGCAGGGGACGCATATAGCGCAATGTATCTCGAAAGGAGAATGACGGAAGGATACGTTTTGGAGGCTTGTGATGGCAGGATTCTATTTGGAGGGCAGTAATAGAGGCATCTTTATTGGAGGAACCTTTTGGAGTTTTTAAAAAAAAATTTAAGGAAAGTATTTCTTCAAATGGACCCTATGGTTTGGAGGGAACTAATAGAGTTTTCTCCATTGTAGGAAACTTTTGGAGTTTTTATTTTAATTTTCTTTAGGGAAAGTATTTTTTTAAAGGACCGTATGGTTTGGAGGGCAGTAATAGAGGCATCTTCTTTGGAGGAACCTTTTGGAGTTATTTTAAATTTTTTTTAAGGAAAGTATTTCTTCAAAAGGACCCTATGGTTTGGAGGGAACTAATAGAGTTGTCTCCATTGTAGGAAACTTTTGGAGTTTTTATTTTAATTTTCTTTAGGGAAAGTATTTTTTAAAGGACCGTATGGTTTGGAGGGAACTAATAGAGACGTCTCCATTGCAGGAACCTTTGGAGTTTTTTTCTTTCTTTTTTTAAGGGACCGTACAGTTTAGAGGGAACTTATATAGGTGTCCTCTTTATAAAGACCTGATGGTGGGATTTTTTTTAAAGGAAAAAAATTACTGAAGGATATTTTCAGAGAGAGAGAGAGAGAGAGAGAGAGAGAGAGAGAGAGAGAGAGAGAGAGAGAGAGAGAGAACTTTTATAGGCGTCCTCTTTATAAAGACCTGATGGTGGGATTTTTTTAAAGGAAAAAAAATTAATGAAGGATTTTTTCCGAGAGAGAGAGAGAGAGAGAGAGAGAGAGAGAGAGAGAGAGAGAGAGAGAGAGAGAGACTAATTTTGGGAGAAGGAACCTTTTGGATCGAGAGAGAGCGATTAATTGAGCGAGCAACAATCAAGGCTCAAATACGCACCGGATATCGAAAATATTTCGGAGTTATATCTGTCTATATATTTATTCATATGTTTCGGTCTAGCGTACAAACCACAGTCAGTAAAGGAAGGAGAACAGTGTGTTACATTCTCAAATGGATGATAATAGCTTATACATACTACGACCTAGCAAGGATTCAGCGTTCACATCCAAATTAAGTTGAGAGGATCTATTCAAATCATACACCTCTCAGAGCGCCTCTAGGCCTGCCACCTCGGTGGCCGCGAGTTCGACTCTCGGGCATTCCACTGAGGCATTAGAGATGTGTATTCCTGGTGACAGAAGTTCACTCTCGACGCGGTTCGGAAGTCACGTTAAGCCGTTGGTCCCCTTGCTGAATAACCATATTGGTTCCATGCAACGTCAAAACACCATACAAACAAACAAACATATTTCAGTGACTACTGCTGTTTCTTCATTTACATTTATATGTAATGTTGAAGTTACGGTCTCATGTATGTAGTTCCACGCTGGACGAGTGGTTTTCGAGCTGGGCTGCCAATCCGGTGGTCCCAGGTTCGATTCCCGGCTCGGTCAACGCGGAATCAGAGAAATTTATTTCTGGTGATAGAAGTTCAATTCTCGATATAGTGTGGTTCGGATCCCACAATAAGCTGTAGGTCCCGTTGCTAGGTAACCAATTGGTTCCTAGCCACGTAAAAATATCTAATCCTTCGGGCCAGCCCTAGGAGAGCTGTTAATCAGCTCAGTGGTCTGGTAAAACTAAGATTATACTTAACTTTTTAACGGTCTCATGTAAGTCATTTGGTATATAACGTTTTGATCCAGCAAATCATCGTGAGAGTAACTCGATTCAGGGACCATTTTCGAGGAGGAATGACATGGCCGTAACCAGTTCGGAAGGACCTGTAATCAGAGAAAGTTCTGTGACCACAATTCTTAACGGATGACCCTTTCATAGAGAACTATCCATATAAGGAACTTACAATCTTTCCCTTAAGAAAACCTTCCACGGAGGGGCCTCATAGCACAGGCCCACCACATGTGGGAGCGGTGGGTATCCACCCACCAACCATCCACGGAGGGACGCGGCCAATCACCTTCCCCAAAATAGCAAAAGTGGAAAAGAAAATGTTGAAACGCAGCAGAAGGGAAGCCCCTTCTATTAGCCGCGACCCGGAATTCACGGCGAGATAGATCCACACAATGCTTCTGTTTTCCCCTTCGTCCGGCTTCTTATTTTTATGAATGGCGATGCATTCGTTGCCATTTCTTTTTCGTCGAGTATATAAACAGGCGATATGACGTTAATATTGTCGAATGCTAATGGTTATTTTAGAGAGGAATGTAGGGTAATGTAGTCAGATTCATACCAGGAATGTGGATCATTTATTTATTTATTTATTTATTTATTTATTTATTTATTTATTTATTTATTTATTTATTTATTTATTTATTTATTTAATTATTTACTTACTTATTTCTTTTATTTATTTTATTTATTTGTATGTTTAATGCCATTTAGATTTACGTAAGAAGACCATCCATTTGTCCTGTAGCTTCTGTAGAGTAAGATATCATTTTTTTCAAACAGTTAGATCCAGTGAAAGTATATAATAAAATACTAATACGAAGTTTTAGTGGATTGAAAATACGTTGAAAAGTAAATATCTCTGCTGACTGTGTAGTCAATAGATCTATTATGTAGCAGCTGAGATACGTCAGAAAAATTTGAGGTAGGGAACAAAGCTCTCTATGTCAAGTTAAAACTGCATCCATAAAACTGCCAGGAAGACAGTTCTGCAGTCTTGCAGTATAAAGCTGGAATGAACGGCTGCAGTTTTGCAATAGCTGGACGAAATTATAATTGCCTTTGTTGGGAAGAAGGAAACATTTAGAACGTTTTTGTGTTTAGGATTCACTTGACACAAAGGCCGAACAGGAACCCACCAATATGGAACACAAGCTCTGAAGCTGATCTAATTCTCTTGCTGTTCAGTGTCGTAATTAATTTTTTTTATTTATGGAGGCACTTTTTTTTCCTAATTAGAGACAGTATTCTTTGGTCTTCATCAGAGGAATCGTGAATGCAATATCCACGTAATTTGTCTCAGTTTTTTGTTACTTAAAGTTATGTCATATAAATGTTAATTCTTGGGCTGGATTTCTTTTTTTTTTTTTTTTTTTTGGAAGCACCCCGCTTTTTTTTTTTTTTTTTTTTTTTTTTTTATTATTATTAGAGACAGTATTCTTTGGTCTTCATCAGAGGAATCATGAAGGTAATATCCACAGAATTTGCCACAGATTTTTGCTACTGAAAGTTGTCACACAAATATATTAAAAGTGTTGATTCTTAGGATGGAGAAAATCTGCGTTTTATTATCGAGATTTCTGAGAATGTTTCATATTCTGTTTCTTCCATCTTGCCATCCACCTTCTCCTAACAATTGTTCCTTAGTGTAACTGCTTTGAGGATTTCCTCCTGTCACGCCTTTCAAGCCTGTTTACGCTGTTCCCCTTTCATCGCTGAATGACGTCATAGCTCCCAGGACTTGGCTTTTGGCCTAAAAATTTTATATCCTGATCCAGTTGAAGCTTAATTTGCCTGTAATAGGTGTCCCCGTCTGATGCCTTTGAAAAACGTCCCTCAATGTATACTTTACTCCTCATGAATTTCTGTTTATTTCTTGAGCTTAGATGCAACGAATAGACTTGCAGATTATCCCCTCAATCCCTTGAAAGAGATCAGGTAGAGATAAATCCACTGAAATCATCTTCAAATTTAACGCGTTTCCCTGAATTGACTAGAGCATAATTAACAACTCCCCTCTCTGCTGATTCCAGATTCCAGACCCCGAGTTTTGCCAATTTCTCCAGTTCTACTCATCTTGTTTGTTAGTTTGTGATTTTCAGATGCGGTTCTTATCGAGATGTGTTGAGGGTTTTCCAGGTCGTTCGATGCTCACGTTCTGGTTTCTGGAAGTTAGAGCGTGTTATCTGGCTGGCGGTCTTCTTATCAGTTGTTTTCATAGATGGTTTATGAATGATCGTGTGTGTGTATTATATATATATAATATATAGATATAATAATATATATATATCGATATATATATATAGATAATATATGACATGTATGTTTGTATGTATGTACATGCACTGTTAATTTATTTATGAAGTAACCCAACTAGTGAAATAACTGAAAAGAAAGTGACTTCCTCTTAACATCCAATTATTCATATTCGAGCATAAAATATAGGCTGGATATTATACATGTAAACTAAGCGAGAATAGCACAAACACACACATACACAAATAGGTAGTTGTATGTGTGTATGTATATTTATTTGCAGCTTCCCCTAACATCCAATAGGACATTCATACCATAAATGACCTACCAAGGTTAAATGTCCCTTCTTAACAAAAAAGGAAAAAGAGGAAAATAAATTAATGAATAAACAAGAATCAAAATCATCCTCCGTTTTAAAAACACTCGCAGACATTACTTATCAAGATTAAGATTGCGTCGATATCGAGT
>NC_061098.1:7125223-7130223 GCF_015104395.2 Macrobrachium nipponense
TGTATTTCTGGTGACAGAAGTTCACTCTCGACGTGGTTCGGAAGTCACGTCAAGCCGTTGGTCCCGTTGCTGAATAACCACTGGTTCCATGCAACGTAAAAACATCATACAAACAAAAAATATATACATTCAGGTTTTTCAAGGCACAGAATTGGCAATGATGAGAACGGAGAAGAAATATTATTCAGGTTTTGAAGCCTTTGTTAAAATACTACAAGAACTTCCACTAATTTCCAGGACTTAGTCACACAGCAAACTGGACATATCCCTTTCGAATATTTTTTTTTTCTTTTGTAAAACAAACTTGTTAAACACAAAGTAGTGGGGATTATTTTTGTCCAAGGCAAAACTACAACATTTTCTTTTCGAATAAATGTTTTTGTTTTTTGTAAAAAAAAAAAAAAAAAAAAAAAAAAAATTTGTTAGAAATAAAGTAGTAGGGATTTTCTCTCTGGGCAAACTACAATATTTCCCTTTCGAATGATTTTTTTTCTTAATTTGTAAAAAACAAAGTAGCAGGGATTATTTTGTCCAGGGCAAAACTACAATATTTCGCTTTCGAATTATTTTTTTTAATTTGTGAAAAATAAAGTAGTAGGGATTATTTTGTCCAGGGCAAAACTACAATATTTCGCTTTCGAATTATTTTTTTTAATTTGTGAAAAATAAAGTAGTAGGGATTATTTTGTCCAGGGCAAAACTACAATATTTCCCTTTCGAATAAAAGGAAAAAAAGATTTGTTAAAAATAAAATAGTAGGAATTTTTTTCAGGGGAAACTACAATATTTTACCTTTCGAATATACTATATATATATATATATATATATATATATAATATATATATATATATATATGTACATGTGTGTGTGTGTAACATGTATGTATATATATTTTTTGTAAAAAAGATTTGTTAAGAATGAAGTAATAAAGCAATATTGTTTTTATTTATTTATTTATTTTGGTTTTGTTTTGGGCAAAACTACAATATTTATCTTTCGAATAAAAACTACAATATTTCCATTTCGAATAATATATAGAACATGGTAATTTAGGCACGTCAGTGCCTACTGAAGCAAAGAATAAAATACATGAAAAAAATGTCTAGACTGAAAAGTTTTATTCATTTTGAAATACTTCATAGAGAAAAACTTGTTTCGGTTTAACTGCACACTTGGATAAATGTTCTTTATCGTAGAATGTAAGGTTGGTGATTTTGTAAATGAAAAAAGAAATCAGTGATTTATTTGATTTTTTTATTTATTTGATTTTTTTATTTATCTGGTTTTTTTATTTTGTTAGATGTTTTTTCAATCCTTTTTTTCCTCAAAATGTATTTTATGACAGAATTACTATTGATTTATTTTTTAAGATTCCAGTTCTGGCTTAAAGTACCGTACTTGCAATTTTTTGTATATCAAACTAAATCGATGCTCAAGTTTTTATTAACTTCCAAACCATATTTTTCAATTTGTTTGCTTTGAAATTAAAAAAATAAAAAATAAAAAAATCATGATTTTTTTCAATGAAAAAAATCAATGATTTAATCACATGATTAAATCAGTTTGATATAATCTTGGCCAACCCTGGTAGAATGTTCGAAGAATAATAAGGAAACAGAGAAACGTGATGGAAAAACAAGGGAGTAATTGTGATCAATTCTTTTGCACCTCACTGAGCTACGATAAATTGCTTTTAGGATAATATAGAGTTTATTGATATTAATGACAGCTATTGCGCGCGATATCACCTTAAACCAAACGTTTTTTCAAAGCGATTTTACACCAGAGAGAGAGAGAGAGAGAGAGAGAGAGAGAGAGAGAGAGAGAGAGAGAGAGAGAGAGAGAGAGATGAAGAAGGACTATATTGTGTTTGTGTGGTACATTTTTTTCCTGTAGTAATATCAATTTGGTTTATAAGTTTGCATAAATAGACACAGATTTTTTAAATAACAAAATTTTAAAAATATATGGTAAAATACGAGAGAGAGAGAGAGAGAGAGAGAGAGAGAGAGAGAGAGAGAGAGAGAGAGAGAGAGAGAGAGAGATAGAACTGTATATAGTTTGTGTAATGCATTTATTCCTTGTTGTAACATCAATTTCATTTATAAAAATACCTAAATAAATACAGAAATTTTAATTAAAAGATCTAAAACTATATAATAAAAATACTTGATATTGCACTGTACACCTATTTTGAAGAAAAGCATCAGGAAAATAAATAAATAAATAATTTATGGTTATGCTATGTTTATCCTTCATTAAGACCAACGACGTTTACGGAAATGTAAGTAAATGAATAAACGTAAATAAAGATCTGTGGTCAAGATATATGTTTTTATGACTGCCATATTTTCTATGATTGCTGTCTTTAGATTTACCGTTCGTGACTGGACCACGAATTTTAGTGTTTCTTTGAACCTGAATATTTTTTTTTTGTATCGCATTACTTCCATAAAAGTAAAACAACAAATATTGACTGTTTAAATGATAACTTTGAAGTTAGTCGATTAAAGGACTATCCATAATTTGCTGTCTGAAAAAAATTTATTTCACCAGAAATAAATCTTATACATGACATTTCGCATCATGCAAATATACGGTAAATGTCCTTTCCAGTGATTTATATATATATATATTATATATAGATAATAGATATTATATATATATTAAAATATATATATATATATATTTATATATATATAATATATATATATAACATATATATATATACTATATATATATATATATATATATTCTCTTTATATCAGCTTTTGTGGAAGACCCAGGAAAAACATGAATGTATATTCTAGTGTTTTAGCCAGCGCTAGGGGGAAATAAATGAATGCATACATATATACATATAATGTATATTTGTGTATTTATTCTTATGTATCTACCCGCCCAACCACCTCCCCCGTAGAAAACATGAATTTATATATTAGACCTTTTAGCCAGCGGTAGGGGAATGTTGTGTATGTAGAATTCATACATATATATACACATAATGTGTATGTATGTATTCGTATGTATCTACTTTTATATGTATGTATAGAAAACGTGAATTCTCGTCCATTATGTTTTAAGAGTGAATTCGAAATTAACTTTAATCGTAGCATAGAATGATAATCAACTAATACTTTATTTTGTCTCCATACCCCATGGCACATCAACTCCCCCCAAGGGAACCCATCAATTCCAGGGCATTACCATTCCTCTGACAGAAAGTAATGACATGGTAATGGCAGGCAGTCTTTTCACGAGAAATAATTCGGGTCCTTTATATTTTTTATCCTTTTGCCGGATTCCGTCATCTCCACAATCCAGAGGTTTTATACAGATTGTGTTCGCTTCACCTGATTCTGTCGGCTCATGGAAGCATTTTCTGTGTTTAATTGCTTTTGCTTTTATTACTGGCGTTTGTGAATGTGAAAGGCTTATTCACAGAGGCGGGTGAGAGTGAAAGGCTTATTCACATCTGTGTGGGAAAGTGAAAGGCTTATTCACATCTGTGTGTGAAAGTGAAAGGCTTATTCACAGAGGTGTGTGAATGTGAAAGTCTTAGTACAGGTGTTTGTGAATTTGAAAGTCTTAGTACAGTCGTTTGTGAATATGAAAGTCTTAGTACAGGTGTTTGTGAATGTGAAAGTCTAAGTACAGATGTTTGTGAATGTGAAAGTCTTAGAAACAGGTGTTTGTGAATGTGAAAGTCTTAGTACAGAGGTGTGTGAATGTGAAAGTCTTAGTACAGGCATTTGTGAATGTGAAAGTCTTAGTACAGATGTTTGTGAATGTAAAAGGCTTATTTAGTGTGAAAGGCTTTCTCAGAGACGTGCCTGAATGTGGAAGGCTTATTTAAGACTTGCCTGATTGCGAATGGTTTTTTAATGTCAAATGGGAGTTTAAAGACAGTATTTCCTAGTTACGAGTATTTCAAGTTTGTTTTTTATACTTAAAAGTCTCTCGTCTTATCAGTAAAACAAAAGATTTTTAAGATATAATTCTAAAAATAAAACTCATTTTATTAACATTACTTCAGAATGAAATTATTCCTCTGTACTATATCGACAGGCAATGGTATTTTGAGGAACAAATTACTTCTTATCAGTGATTTGTCATATAATTCAGTTTCAGTTCAGCATGACGAATTAAATCTAAGTGACGATTATCGGTATCAGCGCCGTTGTATTGGAAATAGGTATTTTATATTGATTGAGTATATAGGTTCGCAGTGTTCTGCGGCTTTTCATATTTGAAAGAATCTGTTCAGTTTTTTCCAACCGGGATTTCGTTCCCTTGCTAAATCCGTGTTTAACGAGTGGGAGTACTTCCACTGTTGAAATGGAGAACATTTTTTTTTTACTTTACTTTTTACGGTAAATGTTTGAACAGTGATTCTTTCATCTTTAGATTTTTTATTTATTTATTTGTTTATTTACATTGCCTACCGTAAAGTATATATTATCGTAATTTTGTACTTGATACAATGCAGTCATTATAAGTAACTGCTTTTCATAACTGTAGTGTAATCTGTAGATTTTATGTATTTAACGTAAGTTATGTAGAATTTGTAATTATGTAATAAAAAAAATAGTCATTATAAGGTATTGCCCTTCAAAGCTTCAGTTCCTTTCGAATTAAAATTGATTTCCTGCGTCTGCTTATTACTGTGTTGAAATCATTATATCGTAAAAATTATGGACATCCTTTTGGTATAATTGATATTCGTTTGGTTATAAAAGTTTCCGTGTAACCTTTACTTTTACGGGGCTGGTTCATGATCTTCCAGAATATTGGCGAGCGCCAGCCAGCCCTTGTCCTCCCAAGAACGTCTGGGAGTTGCTGCGAAAATAAAACTCCGCGAAACTTTTTCCCTTACTCCTAAACGCAGTGGCGGGGATGAGGCGACATCTTCCTCTACAGCTAAAAGTAATTCAGCAATTCTCTCTCTCTCTCTCTCTCTCTCTCTCTGTGTGTGTGTGTGTGTGTGTGTTGTGTGTGTG
>NC_061098.1:7132723-7170223 GCF_015104395.2 Macrobrachium nipponense
TAACAACAGATAAAAACTGGAAAGGCTCAGTAGCTACCGCGCTGAGATTGATCTCGTCTTGCTGGGGATCAGACTCGACCAAGTTGCAGATTCCATTAGTCGTCTTGCGGATCTGAGTCGAATCTGACAGCGAGAATTTGGCCTCGCGATCTATTCCGCTTTCTGGAACCCAGTTATTGTTCCAGGGAGTAAATGCATTAGTCAGTGCTACGTGGAAACAAGGTTAGCTATTCATTAGATGCTTAAATGGGGGTGCAGGAGGTAATTAGTTTGGGGTTGCGTCTGCCAAAGGGGTGGGGGGGGGGGGGGGGGGGGGGGGGCGGGGGGGGGGGGGGGGGGGGGGGGGGGGGGGAGTTGTGCGTGATTCTAGGCTGCCGCTGTAATTTTAGTAATTAAATGGATAATTTTGGAAACATCTATGAATAGTCAGCTTAAATTTCTTTGTCAGTGTCTTACTTGTTATATATATATATATTATATATATATATATATATATATATATATATATATATATAAAACGTTAGTTGCTTAATATTGTGAATATAAAAAAAAACTTATGCGTGTATAAGTGATACGCACATACATTGATATAAATGCATGTATGTATGTCTAATACGTATGTATATAAGTATGTATATAATCAAGCACCCTTCTCCTCTTTAGAAGAGAGACATTGAAGGGTATTATAGCCTTCCGGTTTTTCATCAAGTCTACCTGTATTTATTTATTTATTTATTTATTTATTTTGCAGTTGAGCGGTCTAGCGGACGTGTATTTTGGACATTAATTTTTTCCATCTTCCCTCCTTACCTCCTTTTTCGCACGCGAATAATTCCAGCTTTTATCAGTCTCTGCAACTTCTCCCCATTATCATTAACTGTGTATGATTACCTTAAAACATAAAGCCACTCCACACGTCATTGGAGAACCTTTTGTTTTTCTTCTTCGTTTTTGTCTTAATATCCCACCTGTCATGCTGACGTAAAATATGACGCAATACCCCAATGGTAATTTCCTCTTCGATAATGATTCTCTATTCACGGTTATAGCTTGGAAGACAAAGTGGCCACTAAGGTGTATTTCCTACCACCACCACCCGCCCCCCCCCCCCCGCCCCCACCCACCCACCCACCCATTGGTCGCGTCGTCGGTGACATATTTATAACGTCCGACGGAGCACTCAGCTCGATAGCCGTCCTTATAGTTTCGTTATATAGAACGGGAGATTTATTATACCATGCGATGTCGATTTCGTTGGACGTCGAGTATATATTAAGCTCTACGTCGTCGATATATCTCGGGGGAGCGCCTCAGTGGCGTGATCGGTTTGGTCTTGGCCTGCCACCTCGGTGGCCGCGAGTTCGATTCTCGGGCGTTTCATTGAGGCATTAGGGTTGTGTATTTCTGGTGATAGAAAGTTCATCACTCTCGACGTGGTTCGGAAGTCACGTCAAGCCGTTGGTCCCGTTGCTGAATAACCAGACTGGTTCCATATGCACCGTCAAAACACCAAACAAACAAACAAAAGAAAAAGATATCCCGGGGAGTCGAGATTCCCTGTTTGGTGGCTTCGATTAAATTAATGGAGAAACGTTTATTATTCTCAACGGTTACCTCGTAATTCATTATTAATATATATATATATTGTCTGTTGCAAAGCGATAACATCGTGCGGGAGACGAGGAGACGAGGGTGTTGTCTGTCAAAGGCCTTGCGATGTTACTGAGGAGACGCTTCGGGTTTTGAATTCCCGATTACAGTATACCAGAATTCCCGATTCCAGAATTCCAGAATTCCAAAATAGGTCTTGAGAACGTGAGAAGAGAGTCAATGCAAGGTGTGACGCAACGATATCACGGCGCCTCCCTGTTGATTGATTGGCTCTGATTCCCAGATCCATGAAGTAAAACTAAGTAACAAATGCGCCGGCGCAATCGAGTTTTCTGTTCAGCGTATATAATCAAAGCCGCCGAAAGTGGTCTGGGTAGAATGCTGGATGAGCCGTGGCCTACGAAACTCTCGGCCCGGCCGTAATGGCCTGTCTTGTTGCATTGCCAGAGGCACGATCATGGCTATCTTTAACCTCAAATACAATAAAAACTGCTGAGGCTAGAGGGCTGCAATTTGGTATGTTTGATGTTTTGAGGGTGGATGATTAACATACCCATTTGCAGTCCTCTAGCCTCAGTAGTTCATAAGATCTAAGGGTGGACAGAAAAAGTGCGGACGGACAGACAAAGCCATCTTAGTAATTTTCTTTTACAGATTAGGTTTTCAAATGACCTACATATTAACGTCTGTTTATGAATTTCCCGGCAGGGGGGGGTAGTGCCATCAGTGCACCTCACACGGTGCACTGTAGGCATTACTTAACGGTTCTTTGTACCCTGCCTTCGGCCCCTATCTGCAACCCCCTTTCATTCATTTTACTGTACCTCCTTTTATATTCTCTCTCTCTTCTATCATGCTATCCTCAGCCCTCTCCTAACACTCGTTTCTTAGTGCAACTGCTTTGAGGTTTTCCTCCTGTTACACCTTTCGAACCTTTTACTCTCGGTTTCCCTTTCAGCGCTGAATGCCCTCATAGGTCCCAGTGCTAGACCTTTGGCCCAAGTTCTATATTCCATTTCATTGCGTTCCTATTTATGAATGACAGTGATTGACCATCATATGTCAGGCATCTCAGTGCCAAGAATATATATGTGCATATTTGAAGGAACAACACGCAGCGTCAAACGAAAAACAAAAGAGGAATAACGAAAGCTATAACTGATCCCTGGGGTCCGATCAGCGCTCTTCAAAGACGGATCGTTATCTGATTCATGAAGCCAAGGGGAGATATTTGGCTCTGTGATGTATCGGTGTAGAGAATAAATACCAGGGGACTCAACTTCCCTCATAGGAAGCAAATTCTGTTTGTTCAGTTGTCTGGAGCTGAATTTGATTTTTTGGTATCATGTCGTGGGGTCTGCTGGTAGTTTGTTTACAAGTTAACTTATATGTTTGTGTCAAGGCGCGGTTCAGAAGGACAAGTCAAGGGCAAGGATACATTTAAAGGTATTCCAGTGTCCAGGACATTTTGCAGATTTTTGGCAATTATCATAACCGGCTGTTTAAATAACAAATTCCGTAATATTGCCTGTTATTTCGAACGAATAAATGTATTTAATATTCAATTTCAGGATGACTTAAAAATTAAGGTGTCTAATCCCAATTTTGAAATGCAGAATTAACTAAATATTAAATATCTGAATTCTGATTTTAATGCTACGATTCCGTAGCCAAACTCTTAGTATTGCACATTTTTTTTTTGCCAATTGTGTCCATCCTCAAAACTCTTGGTTAATCCAGCTCGTATTTTTCAGTAAAGAGAAATTCCTTTGTAAGTGATTGGTAGCGCAAGTGTATTTGTAACGTATTGACTGAACTCTCTGGTACCAACAGACGGCCCTGCAAATAACTTACGGTCTGTCAATACTGTGAACAGTTACGCGCGCTCGGGAACACACACACACACACACACACACACACGTACGTAGTAATGGGTATAAATCCAATGGATATTGGAAACCTAGTAATGATCCGTAAAATGTCCATTGTTCATTTTTTCTAAAAATATATATGTATATATATATATATATATATATATATATATATATAAATAAAGACTGCTAAAATTGTTTTATTACAACAGAATTCCATCTAATAATAGGAGCCCATAAAAGCGCCAAAATATAGAAAGTAGGTATTACATTTCGGAGAGAGACAGCAGTCTCTGAAATATAGTACTTACTTTCTCTATTTTGGCGCTTTTATGGGCTCCTTTTACTATTATTATTATTATTATTATTATTATTATTATTATATATATATATATATATATATATATATATATATATATATATATATATATAGAGAGAGAGAGAGAAGAGATGAGAGAGAGAGAGACGAGAGAGAGAGAGATGAGAGAGAGAGAGATGCGAGCTGTCTGAATATAATACTTACTTTCCATATTTTGGCGTTTTTATGGGTGGGCTTTCCTCATATAAATATACACACATATATATATGCACACACAAACAATAAACCGCTAGAGAATTATGCTCCTTTGGTGCGAAGGGACTTAAGCTCTAGACCAGCTCTAAGCTAAGGGCGCATGCCCGACCCAGGGAGGTATTTGTATGCATGAGTTGCAATGGACTAATGTCCGTCATCACAGCATATTGCATCCTGGGAGGAACCTCTCGGGCGTTGGGCTGGTTTTTGGCTTTTTCCCCTGTTCCTTCATAGGCTTGTATAAATAAAATGTGAGGGGAATTCCAGGAGTCAAGAATGCAATTGTGGGTATGAAAAATACACACACACGCACACACACATACCCATATACACACTTTCATGTACGTCAGTTCTGATTGACAGGCGTTGTAAACTGTGTTATACAGTTGGGGCATAGGGCATGGTGCAAAGAAGCGTGGAGATAGGAAAAACGCAAAAATAAAGATGAAAAGCAACACAGTCAGTTATCTAATTGTGGTTTTATTCACAAAGGTTGCAAGATTTCAAGGACAAACTTACTACTGGACGATGGGAGCAGTCAGTCCTTGAAATCTTGTAGTTTTTGTGAACTAAATCTCTGTTAGATGCCATTCTGTTAGAATAAGGTCCTGTTATTTACATATGTATATTATCCTTAAATCCACGGTAGAAGGTGAGTGACACTAGGACTTCGAACAAGTACTTTCGTAGTTGATTTCTACTTGAGAATGTAAAATTAAACTACTAAAGTACTTGTTTAAAGTTTTAGTTTCCCTCACCTTCTACCGTGGATTAAAAGGATATTCTCAAGCACGTATGTTCTTTCGTGCTACATTGGACACACACACACACACACACACACACACACATATATATATATATAATTAATTAATCATACATACATACATACATACATATACACACACACACACACACACACACACATATATATATATATATATATATATATATATATATATATATATATATATATATATATATACTTCTGAAATCATAGTATTGATAAACAACAAATAAGGGGACCAAAAGCTATAGTACTCTAGGACATGAATCTTGTAGAAAAGGGGGTTTGTTTTCCGACAGAAATTAGGTACAAGATGTCAACATTGTTCGCTGTGGGGAAATCAAATGGAATGTTTGTTTTCCGAAGATGAGAGACAAACATCATCCGGGAATTGGAAGGAGCTACTCAGAGCGGAAATTGGAACAGGAGAGAACGAGTTGCCAGTCGGGATAGAAGAAAACCAGTAGGCCAACTTGAAGATGAATGGTGTAGATTGTATGAGGAAGGACGATGGGAAATTTGAGCAGGTCGCTTCGTTTGACTTTAAACTTGAGTGGGACAGAATAGAGCCAGTCGTCTGTTGGTTATTATGACGTTTGGCGTATGGTTAGACTACAGGGCAATTGCGTATTTTTCTTTCCGTGAATATCAACATTATTATTATTCGTATTGTTATTTTTACTGTTATAGAAGTGATAGTTATAATTTATTAATATTGTTTATCATTATAACCTCTCATTATTATTACTATTAATATTATGTTTATCATTATAACCTTTCATTATTTTGTTGCGATAAAAGCACTTCAGCCATTTTGTGAATTAGTATTTTTTTCCACACAATATCCGTATTAAAAAAATGATCATACTTTTGAGGTCATAGGTGAATATACAACAACAACAACAACAACAACAACAATAATAATAATAATAATAATAATAATAATAATAATAATAATAATAATCTATTCGCCTGACCCGTTGCTACCTTGGAAGGGATTAATTCTGTTTACTTCCGTTGCGTAGGTTTTCCATTTAAAATACCGACACAGAAATCCCCCTTGGCTCCAGGATATAGTATGACATTAATCTTCATTAAAACATTATACGTACACTTTATATGACATGTACTTAACGCGATTAAACTCGACGTTTCGGAATTAATTTCATTAAAGTATTTTTTTTTTTTTTTGTTTTTTTTTTTTTTGTATAAGTGTACACTTTCATCTTCCATAAGGTAGCAGCGCGTGGCGGCTCGCTTTGGTTGGCCATTGGCATAATGTACTCTTAATGGAATTGTGATGATGATAGTGCCAGTTAAGCATGACCAGAAACTTTGAAAATGATAGTTCCAGTTAGCCCGACCAGAAACTGTGATAATGATAGAGCCAGTTAGCCTGACCAAAAACTGTGGTAATGATAGTGCCACTTAAGCCTGACCAAAAACTGTGATAATGATAGTGCCACTTAAGCCTGACCAAAAACTGTGATAATGATAGCGCCACTTAAGCCTGACCAAAAACTGTGATAATGATAGCGCCACTTAAGCCTTACCAAAAACTGTGATGATGAAAGTGCCAGTTAAGCCTGACCAAAAACTGTGATGATGAAAGTGCCAGTTAAGCCTTACCAAAATCTGTGATGATGAAAGTGCCACTTAAGCCTGACCAAAAACTGTGATGATGAAAGTGCCACTTAAGCCTGACCAAAAACTGTGATGATGAAAGTGCCACTTAAGCCTGACCAAAAACTGTGATGATGATAGCGCCACTTAAGCCTGACCAAAAACTGTGATAATGATAGTGCCACTTAGCCTGACCAAAAACTGTGATGATGAAAGGGCCAGTTAAGCCTTACCAAAATCTGTGATAATGATAGTGCCACTTAAGCCTGACCAAAAACTGTGATGATGATAGTGCCAGTTAAGCCTGACCAAAATCTGTGATAATGATAGTGCCACTTAAGCCTTACTAAAATCTGTGATAATGATAGTGCCACTTAAGCCTTACCAAAAAACTGTGCCTGTGATAGTGCCATTAAAGCCTTACAAAAACTGTGATGATGATAGTGCCAGTTAAGCCTTACCAAAAACTGTGATGATGATAGTGCCAGTTAAGCCTTACCAAAATCTGTGATGATGAAAGTGCCAGTTAAGCCTGACCAAAAACTGTGATGATGAAAGTGCCAGTTAAGCCTTACCAAAAACTGTGATGATGAAAGTGCCAGTTAAGCCTTACCAAAAACTGTGATGATGATAGTGCCAGTTAAGCCCTTACCAAAAAAACTGTGATGATGATAGTGCCAGTTAAGCCTTCCACCAAAAAAACCTTGTGATGATGATAGTGCCAGTAAGCCTTACCAAAATCTGTGATGATGAAATGCCAGTTAAAGCCTGACCAAAAACTGTGATGATGATAGTGCCAGTTAAGCCTTACCAAAAACTGTGATGATGATAGTGCCAGTTAAGCCTTACCAAAAACTGTGATGATGATAGTGCCAGTTAAGCCTTACCAAAATCTGTGATGATGAAAGTGCCACTTAAGCCTGACCAAAATCTGTGATGATGAAAGTGCCACTTAAGCCTGACCAAAAACTGTGATGATGAAAGTGCCACTTAAGCCTGACCAAAAACTGTGATGATGATAGTGCCAGTTAAGCCTTACCAAAATCTGTGATGATGAAAGTGCCAGTAAGGCCTTACCAAAAACTGTGATGATGAAAGTGCCAGTAAGCCTGACCCAAAAACGTGATAATTGATAGTTGACCTAAGCCTGACCAAAAACTGTGATGATGATAGTGCCACTTTAAGCTTACCAAAATCGTGATGATGAAATAGTGACCACTTGTAGCCATTACCAAAAACCTGTGATGATTGAAAGTGCCAAAAGTAAGCCTAACCAAAAACCTGTGATGAGAAAGTGCCAGTAAGCCTTACCAAAAATTCTTGTAATGATAAAGCCGCACTTAAGCCTGACCAAAAAATTTAATGATGAGTGCCCATTAAGCCTGACCAAAAACTGTGACCTGAGAAAAGTGCCAAAACTTAAGACTTGACCAAAAACGGTGATGATGAAAGTGCCACTTAAGCCTGACCCAAAAACTTGTGTGATTAAAGTGCCAGTTAAGCCACCAAAATCTGTGATAATGATAGTTGGCCACTTAAGCCTGACCAAAAATTTGATAATGAAATAGCGCCACCTAAGATGCCAAAAAATCTTGTGATGATGAAAGTGCCACTTAAGCCTGACCAAAACTGTGATGATAAAGTGCCAGGTAAGCCTTACCAAAATCTGTGATAATGATAGTTGCCCACTAAGCCTTACCAAAATCTTTGTGACCTTAATGATAGTGCCACTTAAGCCTGACCAAAAA
Source organism: Macrobrachium nipponense (assembly GCF_015104395.2). Taxonomy (NCBI): domain Eukaryota; kingdom Metazoa; phylum Arthropoda; class Malacostraca; order Decapoda; family Palaemonidae; genus Macrobrachium; species Macrobrachium nipponense. The sequence continues at coordinate 7,140,935 of NC_061098.1, forward strand.
ATGTGATGATGAAATAGTGCCACTTAAGCCTGACCAAAAAACTGTGATGATATAGTGCCAGTTAGCCTTGCCAAAAACTGTTGATAATGTAGTGCCACTTAAGCCTTACCAAAAATCTGTGATAATGATAAAAGTGCCAGTTTAAGCCTTGACCAAAAATCCTTTGTGATGATGGAAATATGCCAGTTAAGCTTGACCAAAAATCTGTGATGAATAAAGTGCCAGTTAAGCCTTACCAAAATCTGTGATAATATAGTGCCACTTAAGCCTGACCCAAAAACACTGGATGATGAAAAGGGCCAGTTAAGCCTTAAACCAAAATCGTGTATGATAGTGCCACTAAGCTTGAACAAAAACTGTGATGATGAATAGTGCCTTAGTTAAGCCTGGAAAAAACCAAAATCTGTGATAATGGATAGTGCCACTTAAGCTTACTAAAATCTGTGGATAATGGATGTGCCAACTTAAGCCTTAAACCAAAACTGTGATGATGATCCGTTGCCAATTAAGCCTTAAAACCAAAACTCTGATGATGATAGTGCCCAGTTAAGCCACAAACTACTGTTGATGATGATAGTGCCCAGTTAAGCCCTTACCAAAATTCTGTGATGATGACAAAAGTGCCATTATCCTGACCAAAAACTGGGTGATGAATGAAGTGCCAGTTAATGCCCTTACCAAAAACTTGTGAATGATGAAAGTGCCAGTTTAGCCTTAAACCAACAACTGTGATCATGATAGTGGCCAGTTTAAGCTACCAAACTGTGTAGATGATCCGTGCCGTTTGAGCTTCCAAAACTGGTCCGCTTGGATAGGCCAAAAGTTGAGCCTTAACCAAAATCTGTGATGAATGAACGGTGCCAGTTTAAGCCCATGACCAAAACTTTGTGAATGATGTCCGTGCCAGTGTAAGCCTAACCAAACTGTGATGATGATAGTGCCAGTTACGCCCTTAACCAAAACTGGTGATTGAATGTAGTGGCCAGTTAAGCCTTCCAAAATCTTGTGAATGTGAAAAGGCCACTTAAGCCTGACCAAAATCTTGTGATGAATTGAAGTGCCACTTAAGGCCTGGAACCCAAAATTTCTAATTCTTGATTGATGAAAGTGCCACTTAGCCCTGACCAAAAAACTGTGATTGATGATAGTGACCAGTTAACCTTACCAAATCGTGAAATGGAGAAAGTGCCCAGTTAAGCCTTACCAAAAAACTTGATGATGAAGTGCCAAGTTAAGCCTGACCATAACTGTGTCATGATATGCCACTAAGCCTGACCAAAAAACTGTGATGATATGTGCCACTAGGCTTACCAAAATCTGGGATGAATGAAGTTCCACTTAAAGCCTTACAAAACTGTGAGATGACAGTGCCAGTTAAGCCTTACCAAACTGTGATGATGAGTGCCGTTAAGCCTACCAAACACTTGTTTCCAGATGATAAAGTGCCAGTTAAGCTACCAAAAAATCCTTGTGATATGATAGACTTAAGCCTTACCAAAATCTGTGCCCTTAATTGATAGTGCCACCTTAGCCTTACCAAAATCTGTGATAATATATTTGATAGTGCCATTAAGCCTACCAAAATCTGTTGATATGATAAAGCCTTAAGCCTGACCAAAATCCTTGTGATAATGATAGTGCCACTTAAGTGACCAAAAAACTGTGATGGATGACAATCCAAAAGTAGCCTTAACTCCCAAAAACTGTGATGATGAAAGTTGCCATTAGCCTGACCACTTGTGATGATGATAAAGTGCCAGTTAAGCCTTACCAAAAATCTGTGATGATAGCCACCTTAGCCTACCATCGTGAATATGAGTGCCACTTAACCTTCCAAAATCTGTGATTGATTAGGGCCACTTAGCCTTACCATCTGTTGATAATGATTAAGTGCCAAAAAAACTTAGCCTTACCATCTTTTTGTGATATGATTAAAAGTGCCACTTAAGCCTGACCAAAAACTGTGATGATGAAAGTGCCAGTTAAGCCTGACCAAAAACTGTGATGATGATAGTGCCAGTTAAGCCTGACCAAAAACTGTGATAATGATAGTGCCACTTAAGCCTTACCAAAATCTGTGATAATGATAGTGCCACTTAAGCCTTACCAAAATCTGTGATAATGATAGTGCCAGTTAAGCCTGACCAAAATCTGTGATGATGATAGTGCCACTTAAGCCTTACCAAAAACTGTGATGATGAAAGTGCCAGTTAAGCCTAACCAAAATCTGTGATGATGATAGTGCCACTTAAGCCTGACCAAAATCTGTGATAATGATAGTGCCAGTTAAGCCTGACCAAAATCTGTGATGATGATAGTGCCACTTAAGCCTGACCAAAATCTGTGATAATGATAGTGCCACTTAAGCCTTACCAAAAACTGTGATAATGATAGTGCCACTTAAGCCTTACCAAAATCTGTGATAATGAAAGTGCCACTTAAGCCTTACCAAAAACTGTGATAATGATAGTGCCACTTAAGCCTTACCAAAATCTGTGATAATGATAGTGCCACTTAAGCCTGACCAAAAACTGTGATGATGATAGTGCCACTTAAGCCTTACCAAAATCTGTGATAATGATAGTGCCACTTAAGCCTGACCAAAATCTGTGATAATGATAGTGCCACTTAAGCCTTACCAAAATCTGTGATAATGATAGTGCACTAACGGCCTGACCAAAATCTGTGATGATGATAGTGCCACTTAAGCCTTACCAAAATCTGTGATAATGATAGTGCCACTTAAGCCTGACCAAAAACTGTGATGATGAAAGTGCCAGTTAAGCCTGACCAAAAACTGTGATGATGATAGTGCCAGTTAAGCCTGACCAAAAACTGTGATAATGATAGTGCCACTTAAGCCTTACCAAAATCTGTGATAATGATAGTGCCAGTTAAGCCTGACCAAAATCTGTGATGATGAAAGTGCCAGTTAAGCCTGACCAAAAACTGTGATGATGAAAGTGCCAGTTAAGCCTGACCAAAAACTGTGATAATGATAGTGCCAGTTAAGCCTGACCAAAAACTGTGATAATGATAGTGCCAGTTAAGCCTTACCAAAAACTGTGATGATGATAGTGCCACTTAAGCCTTACCAAAATCTGTGATAATGATAGTGCCACTTAAGCCTGACCAAAAACTGTGATGATGATAGTGCCACTTAAGCCTTACCAAAATCTGTGATAATGATAGTGCCACTTAAGCCTGACCAAAATCTGTGATAATGATAGTGCCACTTAAGCCTTACCAAAATCTGTGATAATGATAGTGCCACTTAAGCCTGACCAAAAACTGTGATGATGATAGTGCCACTTAAGCCTTACCAAAATCTGTGATGATGATAGTGCCACTTAAGCCTGACCAAAATCTGTGATGATGATAGTGCCACTTAAGCCTGACCAAAATCTGTGATGATGATAGTGCCACTTAAGCCTGACCAAAATCTGTGATAATGATAGTGCCACTTAAGCCTTACCAAAAACTGTGATAATGATAGTGCCACTTAAGCCTTACCAAAATCTGTGATAATGATAGTGCCACTTAAGCCTTACCAAAAACTGTGATGATGATAGTGCCAGTTAAGCCTTACCAAAATCTGTGATAATGATAGTGCCACTTAAGCCTGACCAAAATCTGTGATAATGATGAGTACACTTAAGCCTTACCAAAATCTGTGATAATGATAGTGCACTTAAGCCTGACAAAATCTGTGATGATGATAGTGCCACTAACCTACCAAAATTCCTGTGATAATGATAGTGCCACTTAAGGCCGACCAAAAAACCTGTTTGATGATTGAAAGTGCCAGTTTAAGCCTGACCAAAAAACTGTGATGATGGATAGTGCCAGTAAGCTGACCCAAAAACTGTGATTAATGAAATAGTGCCAAAAACTTAAGCCCCCCCCCTTACCAAAAAATCTGTGATAATGATAGCCTTGCCAGTTAAAGCCTGACCAAAATCCTGTGATGATGATAGTGCCAGTTAAGCCTTGCCCCACAAAACCTGTGAGGATGAGGCCAGTAGCATGACCAAAAACTGTGATAATGATAGTGCCCGTTAAGACCTGTAACCAAAACTTGCCTGACCCAAAAAAAGTGATAAGGATAGGTTGCCACCTTAAGCCTTAACCAAAATTCCTTGTGGTAAGATTAGTGCCAAGTTAAGCCTTGACCAAAAATTCCTTGTGATGATGATAGTGCCCCAGTTAAGCCTTGACCAAAAACTGTTATGATGAAACCGTGCCAGTTAAGCCTTGACCAAAAACGTGATAAGGATAGTGACAAGTTAAGCCTTGACCAAAAAACTGTGATGATGAAAGTGCCACTTAAGGATGACCAAAAAAACTTGTGATTTGATGAAAGTGCCAGTTAAGCCTTACCAAAATCTGTGATGAGGAAAGTGCCAAAGTTAAGCCTGACCAAAAACTTGTGAATGTATGAATAGTGCCTTAGTTAAGCCTGAAAAAACAACCAAAAACTTGATATGATGTGCCACTTAAGCCTTAAACCAAAATCTGTGATTATGATAGTGCCCATAGCCTTAACAATAATCAGTGATGAATGAAAGTGCTTAACCTGACCAAAAACTGTGAATGATTGAAGGCCCGTTAAAGCCTGACCAAACGTGATAATCAATAGTGCCAGTATCTGTACCAAAAGCTGTGATAATGGATAGGGGCCCCAGTAAGCCTTAACCAAACCCTGTGATTATGATAGTGCCGACTTAACCTTAAATAACCAAAATCTGGTGATAATGAATAGTGGCCAAACTTCGCCCTGACCAAACTGTGAGAATGAATAGTGCCCCTTAAGCTTTAACCAAAATCTGTGATAATGTAGTGCCACTTAAGCCTTGAACCAATCTGTGTAATGAAGTGCCACTTAGCTACCAAATCTGTATATGAGAGTGCCACTTAAGCCTGACCAAATCCTGTGGATGTGATAGTGCCACTTAAGCCTTTGGCCAAATCTTGATGATGAAGAGGCCACTTAGCCTGAACCAAATCGGATGATGACAGTGCCACTCAACCTGACCAAAATCTGTGATTGATGATAGTGCCACTTAGCCTGCCAATCTGGATATGAATAGTGCCACTTAGCCTTACCAGAAACACTGTGATATGGAGTGGCCACTTAAGCTTACAAATCTGTGTAATGATAGTGCCACTTAAGCCTTACCAAACTGTGATGAATATAGTGCCACTTAGCCTAACCAATCTATGATAAAATGATAGTGCCACTTAAGCTGCCAAATCTGTGATAATGATATACCACTTAACCTTTACAAATCCTTTGATAATGATAGTGCCACTTAAGCCTGTCCAAAATCCGTGATGATGCATAGTGCCCACTTTAGCTTCCAAATCTGTGATAATGATACTGCCACTTAATCCTGCCAAAACTGTGATGGATGAGTGCCAGTAAGCTGACAAAAAACGTGATGATGATAGTTGCCAGTTAAGCCTGACCAAAAACTGTGATAATGAGGTGCCACTAGCCTCCAAATCTGTGATAATGATGTGCCAGTTAAGCCTGACCAAAATCTGTGATGATTAAGTGCCATTTAAGCCTGACCAAACTGTGATGATGAAAGTGCAGTTTTAAGCCCCTGATCCAAACTGTGATAATGATAGTGCCCAGTTTAAGCCTGAACCAAAAACTGTGATGATGAAGTGCCACTTACCCTGACAAAAACTTGATGATGAAATGCCCATTAAGCTTATACCAAAGATCTGTGATGATGAAAAGTGCCACTTAAGCCTATACCAAAACTGTTGATGGATGAGAGTGGGGCCAGTTAAGCGAACCAAAATCTGTGATGATATAGCCCACTTAAGCCTGGACCAATCTGTGATAATGATATTGCCAGTTCTAAGCCTGACCAAAATATGTGATGATGATAGTGCCCAGTTAAGCCTTACCAAAATCTGTGATGATGATAGTGCCACTTAAATCCTGCACCAAAAATCTGTGCTAATGGATAGTGCCACTTAAAGCCCTGAACCCAAAACTGTGATTGAAAAAAATGTAGTGCATTTAAGCCTTAACAAAACTGTGATGAATGATAGTGCCAGTTAAGCCACTGCCAAAACCTGTGAAAAAATAATATTAGTGCCCTTGCTGACCAAAACTGTATGATGTAGTGCCAGTTAAAGCCCTCTGAACCAAAAACTGTGATTAAGTGTTTAGGGGTGCCACTTAAGGCGCTGACCAAAAACTGTTGATGATGGAATAGTGCCAGTTAAAATCCTGACCGAAAAAAAACTGTGATAATGAATAGTGCCACTTAAGCCTGACAAAAAACTGTGATGATTGAATAGTGGGCCAGTTAAGCCCCGAAACCAAAAACTTGATATATATGCCACTTAAGCCTTAACCAACTCTGTGCTAAATGGATAGTTGGCCCACTTAACCTTGACCAAAAACTTTGATGATATACCGCCAAAAAACTTAGCTGACCCAAAACTGTGATGAATGAAAGTTGGCCATTTAGCCTTGCCAAAATCTGTTGATAATGAATAGTGCCAAAAACTTAAAGCCTTACCAAAATCTGATGAATCTGATAGGGTGCCAACTTAAGTCCTTACCAAAAAAAACTGTGATGATGAATTGCCAGTTAAGCTGACCAAAAACTTGTGAAATGATGATAGTGCCCTTAAGCCTGAACCAAAAATCTGTGATAAATGAATAGCGGCCACTTTAAAGCACTGAGACCAAAAAACTGTGTGATGAAAGTGCCGTTAAGCCTTAGAAAATTAATGTTGAAATGCCGGAAAGTTGCCACCTAAAAGCCTTACAAAAAACTGTGTAATGATAGAATGGCCAGTTAAGCCTTACCCAAAATCTAGTGATCATGATAGTGCCACTTAAGCCTGACCAAAATCTATGGCTGATGAATGAAATAGTGCCAGTTAAGCCTGACCAAAAACTTGTGATGATGATAGTGTCCAGTTAAAGCCTTGACCAAAAAATCTGTGATGATGGATAGTGCCAGTTAAAGGCCTTGACCAAAATCTCGTGATAATGATAGTGCCACCCGTTAAGCCTGACCAAAAAAACTGTGATGATGATAGTGCCAGTTAAAGCCTTACCAAAAACTGTGATGAATGATAGGTGCCAGCTTAAGCCTGACCAAAAACTGTGATAAATGGATTAGGTGCCACTTAAGCCTGACCAAAAACTGTGCTAGATGATAGTGCCAGTTAAGACTGACCAAAAACTGGATGATAATGATAGTTGCCAAGTTAAGCCATGACCTAAAACCAAAAACGTGATGATGATAGTGCCACTTTAAAGCCTAGAAAAACCAAAAACTGTGATGAAATAAGCCACCTCCAAAAACTGTGATAATGAAGTGCCACTTAAGAACTGACCAAAAACTGTGATAATGATCAGCCGCCACTGAAGCCATTAGACCAAAAACTGTGATAATGATAGTGCCACTAAGCCTGACCCAAAAACTACCTTGTGAATGATGATAGTGCCAGCCTTAAGCATGACAGAAAACTTTGAAAAGTGATAGTTCCAGTTAGCCCTAACCAGAAACTGTGATAATGAGTAAAGCCACTTTAAAGCCACCTGACCAAAATCTGTGATAATGATAGTGCCCGTTAAGCCTGACCAGAAACTTTGAAAATGATAGTTCCAGTTAGCCCGACCAGAAACTGTGATAATGATAGAGCCAGTTAAGCCTGACCAGAAACTTTGAAAATGATAGTTCCAGTTAGCCCAACCAGAAACTGTGATAATGATAGTAGCTACTTAAGCCTGACCAAGATCTGTGATAACAATAGTGCCACTAAGCCTGCCCCCCCCCCCCCCCCCCCAAGATCTTGTGATAAGGAATAGTGCAGTTAAGCCCTGACCAGAACTTTGAAAAATGATGATTTCCAGTTAGAGCCCAACAGAAACTGTGATAATGATAGTGCTACTTAAGCCTGACCAAGATCTGTGATAACAATAGTGCCACTTAAGCCTGACCAAGATCTGTGATAATGATAGTGCCAGTTAAGCCTGACCAGAAACTTTGAAAATGATAGTTCCAGTTAGCCCAACCAGAAACTGTGATAATGATAGTGCCACATAAGCCTGACCAAAATCTGTGATAACAATAGTGCCACTTAAGCCTGACCAAGATCTGTGATAATGATAGTGCCACATAAGCCTGACCAAAAACTGTGATAATGATAGTGCCTATTAAGCCTGACCAAAATCTGTGATAATGATAGTGCCACTTAAGCCCGACCAAAAACTGTGATAATGATAGTGCCACTTAAGTCTGACCAGAGACTTTGTAAATGATAGTTCCACGTAACCTAAGCAGAAACTTTGGAAATGATAGTGGCAGCTAAGCCTGATCAGAAACTTTGAAAAACATAATTCCAGGTAGCCTTACCAGACATTGTGCTAAATATAGTGCCGTATTGAGCGTCAAGCGAGTTTTTACTTTTAAGTCATATCTAGATTATTTTCTTTGCCGATTAAAGGTTAGTACCGACAGAACTTCAAACGCCTACGCTTTTATATATATTGATGATAATAAAAACATCACTTCGATGAACATGGTAAGTCGGAAGATGAGAAAAAGCCTGTCATCCTTGTCAGTCTTCAAGCAACATTGCTGCTGCATCAGTCTTTTGAAGTTACGAGAGTGTATTCAAATGGAAGGTGTACGAAAACCTTGCAAATGCTTTATAAAAAGCTACAGACGTAGTGTTGGAAGTTTCGTTCGCAGACCTGGAGGCCTTGAAAAAGATAAGATATAAAGCTACTACTGGCATGGTTTGAAGTTTCGTAATGCAGTACTAAAACCTTGAAAAAAATATAAAAAGATACCGAGCGTTAAGTTTCGTACGCAGTCCTAAAACCATAAAAAAAAATATCAAAAGAAAAAGATACTGAATGTTCAAAGTTTCGTACGCAGTCCTAAAACCATAAAAAAAATATCAAAAGAAAAAGATTACTGAACTGTTCAAAGTTTCGTATCGCAGCCTAAAACCTAAAATAATAAAAAAAAAATTATCAAAAGAAAAAGATACTGAATGTTAAAAGTTTCGTACGCAGTCCTAAAACCATAAAAAAAAATATCAAAAGAAAAAGATACTGAATGTTAAAAGTTTCGTACGCAGTCCTAAAACCATAAAAAATATATCAAAAGAAAAAGATACTTAATGTTCAAAGTTTCGTACGCGGTTCGAAGACCATGAAATAACACATAAAGAAAAAAGTAAAAAAAAAATATATATAAACCCTTGACATCTTAAAACCGACTGAACCCAACTGATGATGTTGTAACGATACGAAGTTTCGTACGCAGATTCAAATAGTAGTGAAGATTATTATAGCTATTTCTTATTTTCCAATACTGGAATCTCCAGGAGCAGCCTGCAGGTTGCAATATTGAAAATATGATCTCCCAATATCCTCCCTAAGGATATGGATCATCCTTATGGATATGGAATTTCTCCTTTAGGGAGAACAGGAAGGCATAGGGAGCACAAGATGAATTATTAAAGAGTACTGTTGTTTGTATGTTTAGGGTATTGGTAATCAATATCAGGGAGTAATATCAGGTTTTCGTGCGGGAGAATTTTGGAAATTAAATTCCTGAGGTAAAAAGGAAAACTTAATTTTGGAATTACATCTACTGTAGTGCAAAGGATAAATAGATTTGAAATTTGAATGTTTTTAAATGAACAGACTTTTTTTTACAAATAAAATCTCCAGAAGTGGAATGAGAATTTTTCTTTTTTTGGAAAATTGAATCTTGCGAAGTGATGTTTTTAAAAACATTTGTGATGACAACAATACATTAATGAAATATTTTCATTGTAGCGAGATGTTTTTATTATTTCAATGTTTTTTTTTAACGTTCGTGATGACAACAATACATTATTGAGATATTTTCATTGTAGTGATATATTTTATTATTTTAATGTTTCTGTTTTTTTCCTTTTTATTTTAACATTTGTAGTGACAACAATCATTATCGAGATATTTTCATTGTAGCGAGATATTTTATTATTTTAATGTTTCTGTTTTTTTTTTTCTTTTTATTTTAACATTTGTAGTGACAACAATTCATTATTGAGATATTTTCATTGTAGCGAGATATTGAGATATTTCATTAATTCAATGTTATTGTGTTCTTGATAAGACTGACTATTTTATATTTTATTAATGCAGCGTTTCTGTGTTCTTTACAGGACTGACTGCTTTAACTTGAATAATAACCTTATTCCCGATCCTTGCTCCAGAACACCTTTCATATCATTACCATCATATAAAAACATTCCTCCCTGCACGAGGTAGCTAACAGCTCGTCAACTTTCGCCAAGATCCTTGATTGACTTTCTGAGTTGTTATTGAGGCCAAACAAACCAACCTAGAGAACAAGAAGTTCCCCGGTTTCATTGATGAAAGTCTATAGCAGAAAGGAGGTATCCTGAAGTAGTCTGATGATTGAATGTGATCATAAAAATGAAGAGAAGTTAGGAATCATAGTGCGGGATGTCATAAAAGTTTAGGATTGGCTCTTAAAAATCGTACCCATCGGCCAAGGAGGAGTAGTTGCGCTCGGAATGAGCACTTCTTCAGTGGTGAAGCGCCTTTGAAATGAACGGTTCAACGAGAACACTTCCTCAGTGATGAGTACTTTTGTGACGAACTGTTTATAGGGAACACTTCTTCAGCGGTGAAGGACTTTTGGAATTATCTGTTTATAGAGAACACTTCTTTGGTGGTGGAGCGTTTTTGAATCTGTTTATAGAGAACACTTCGTCAGTGGGCGTTTGAAACGAACTTTTTAGAGTGGACACTTCTTCAGTGGCGAAGTGATTTTGAAATTATCTATCTATAGAGAAAATTAGAGAACACTTCCTAAGAGGTGAAGGGCTTTTGGCATTATCTGTTTATGAAGAACAGTTCTTCAGTGGTGAGAGCTTTTGAAATGAACTGTTTATAAAGAACACTTCTTCAGTGGTGAAGTGCTTTTGAAATGATCTGTTTATAGAGAACACTTCTTCAGTGGTGAAGGACTTTTGAAATTATCTGTTTATAGAGAACACTTCTTCGGTAGTGGAGCGTTTTTGAAATGATCTGTTCGTAGAGAACATTTCTTTATTGGCGAAGTGTTTTTGAAATTATCTATCTATAGAGAAAATTAGAGAACACTACTTCAGTGGTGAAGTGCTTTTGAAATTATCTGTCTATAGAGAACACTTTTTCATTGGTGAAGGGCTTTTGCAATTAACTGTTTATAGAGAACACTTCTTCAGTGGCGAAGCTCTTTTCAAATTTCTGTAACTGTATGTTGCGAACACTTCTTCGGTGTCGAAACGCTTTTGAAATTACGGTAACTATTTATAGAAACAATCACACTTGAATATTGAAGATTATATACCTTGTTCTGCACCTGCCGAATACCCCGCGAATTGTGGATTTCCGCATTCTGTCCGCGCGATTCTGTCCCCATTATTCCTCCACTGAAGGTTTAGTCCTGTTTGTTTCTTTTGATAGGGACCAATACCCACTTTTGTTCTTATTTCGTCGACGTATCATTGATAGAATCCAAGGGATGATGATGATGATGATGATGATGATGATGTCTTTCGTATAGGACTATTGAAAGAAAGTCGCGTTCTGGAACGTCGTGAGCGGGAATAATTGGAATCTGGTTGCGTTCATAAACCTGATGCATTAGGAGATCGAATTGGTTGTCCTGGTTAGTGCGTAGTAATCTTATACGATTCTTATACCATGCTAGTTCCTTACGTAAGTCCATTATGTGTCTTGTTGCTTTCAAGAGTCCAATTAATATTAACTTTTTTATTTTCTAGACGAAAATATCTTTGCAGCCTTTCTCATATTCGTCCGGGAGGACCTCAAAGAGACTGTTCCACAGTCTAGCGGTGTGAGGAATGAAGGTTCCTCGGAAACTGATAGGGTCGGCAGCGAGACACATCTATTCCATATTGGTGCTGATGTTCAGCAAAGCCCTTAAAATAAAACAGATCAAATAAATCTTGATTTTTCGTCTTATCGCTAACTCGGGGAGTAAGCCTACAAGCTAATTTGTTGTTGTTGTTTTGTTGTTGTTGTTTCTGATGCTGTTTTTGGTGTGTGTGTTTGGTGGGGGGTTAGGAGAGTTCTATGAAAAAGCTCAAAAACAGTCTGAAAAAGGCGTTTAGCATTGAGTTATAGATGCAGGAATCTTATGATAGGATATTTATGACTTTATTTATTAGAATGAAAATGTTTTAGGGCTGTTGCCTTGTATAATAAGGCGCCCTATGAGGTAATGTTAGACTTGCGATAATCTTACGCTAAGTCGGTTGGTATTGCACTTCCATCTTCAATGGAGTGTCTTGGGGTTTGTAGATCACTTACGAAGTCGGGATTATCTTCTTGTTTATGACGACGATGTGTTAAACTCATGATGATTCGGTGAGGAGGTTCTTGTAGAAAACACGAAGTATAAAAATATATATATTCTTCTGAAGTTTTACATGGTGAAGATCAGGTATGATTGTACAAGTCTTCTATGACGATAGCTTGATCGCTTCTGCCAATGATGATGGCTAATTCTACTCTCTCTACATGATAAAGCTTAGGTAAAGAGGTACAGGTCTTCTAATGACGATAGCTAACTCTATTCTGCTTCTACTACCATCTCCGTTACCAGTCATAAAGAAACAGACAGTAGTTCGAACATATGAACATACATACAATGACATAGTTACATACGAACATACGATCATAATGAGACACGCTACAGATCACGTAGGCCGTTTGAATTATAGGTCGCGGTAGTTGTCTCAAGCAGGGAGCTTGGACTGTTTCAAAACAAATGAATGACCACAGATGACGGCATGTCAACTTAGCCTACTTTTATTGTATACGTCATCTTTAGCGTCTCTAGTCTGATCACATTCCTGCAAGCAATCTGGTTGACCTCTTTAGTTTTAGTCTTTTGTATATATGGACTAACATTCCATATTTTTATTATGTAAACACTTACAAATGTAAGCAATAATTAATGCGTGTGTTAAACAGTACAGAACTATTATTTCTAATCAAATATAGCGTATTTATTTTAATTTTCGTTGTTGAAACAACATGCTATTTGACCGTAGATTTTAGCATGCGCCCCAAGTAACCTGGAGGTCGGATCACGCCTTGTTTCATAAGATGGCAGTCATTTCGTCCAACTTCTTCAAAACAAAGCCGAATTGGGAGACCAGTTTTCCACGTGTCTCTGAAATAGAAGTTCACTCTCGACGCGGTTCGGAAGTCACGTCAAGCCGTTGGTCCCGTTGCTGAATAACCATACTGGTTCCACGCGACGTAAAAACACCATACAAACAAACAAACATACGAACAAACAAACACGTGTCTCTGAAGCGCAAACATAATCGACGTACGAAATTGCCCATAACCTTTTCATCGTGAAATGTGAGAGCAGAAATAGTCACTTTTCAGTGTGAGATGTGAGAATGGAAATAACCTTTTTCAGTGTGAAATTTTAGATCAAATACCTTGTCACCTTTCCAGCGTGAAATGTGAGAACAGAAACAGTCACCTTTCCAGCGTGAAATATGAGGACGAAAAATGTCCGCGATCTCACTCTTACTTCAGAAGAAACTCGCAATAAACCTTCGGCCGAGAGTTTCTCATTTAGAAATGATTTGCTGGGCCTCATGCGCCAATTGCCAAGGAGGCCATGGATCAAGGCTCTGTTTAATTGGCAAAGTTGCCAATCAAGTTGAGTTATTGCAGAGGCGCCAGTTAGCTAGCTATAGCTGACTCGGCAACTTTCGCCGGAGGAGGACGTCCTCTCTCCTTTGAGGGATGTCGCGGTTATGTAATGTGTTATTCAGTACTCTGTTATTCATTCTGTCGTTGTAGGGAATTTGGTTTATGTCGGTGCATTTCCAGGACAGCGGAATTTTTGTCTATGTAGCGGGTTAGTGCCATGTATTAGGTGCACTGTAAGCATGACTTAAGGCTCTGAATTTCGTCTCCGTAGGGGATCAATATAAGGATGACTTAAGGTTCTTTGCGGCGTTCCCTCGGCCCCTAGCTGTCACCCGTTTCATTCCTTTTGCTGTACCTCCGTTCATATTCTCTTCCTTCCATCGTACTTTCCACCTTCTAAAGGTTGCCTCAACATTATTGTCATCGCTGGATGACCTCATATTAGTAGTAGGTCCCAGCGCTTGGCCGCTGTCCTAAATTTTATATCCCAATTCTAGTTATGATTGATGCAGGAATTTGCAAAGAAATGAAAATTAATGATGAAAAGGCTGATGCAGGAATTTGCAAAGAAGTGAAAATTAATAACTAAAAGGTTGATTGCAAGGAATAGTAATGTTTGTTTATTTATATATGTTTTTATGTATTTACTTTAACAAAAAAAAGATTCCTGTACCAGTGTGGGAAAGACTTAGTAAACTGGGAATATTGCTCAGTTTATGGCTTCCTGGAGAGTGTTACAACGAGAAATGAACTTCTTCATTGTTGATTCAGGGGAGAGAGAGAGAGAGAGAGAGAGAGAGAGAGAGAGAGAGAGAGAGAGAGAGAGAGAGTTTATTGTGTTTTATTTTTATTTATAGTTTAGCTAGACCATTGAGGAACAATTCAAGTTTGATTTCTTTTTGAAAGAACACAGAAGTGGGGTCTTTCGTAAGTTTTCATCTTAACAAAAGATATTTTTGGAAGGAGTGCAAATTTGGAATTAGGACAGATTAATGAGCTTAGATAGCGTTTTGAAACTTGGTAATTATTCTAATAAAAAATGCCGTAGATTGTTGACCAGGATTAAATATTGAGGGCCAAGCGAAGAAAATGCTTCATTGTTGGGTTTAAAAAGAAGAAATCATTGCATTTGAAGTCAGTAGGGTCACTGGGAATAGCCTATTCTACTGTTTTAAAAGTGCCCTGAGCGTGGCACACTGTAAGCTTTGTCCCGAAGTGCCTTAGATTGCCGGCCAGAATTTAAAATTGAGGGCTAAGTAAGGAAAATTCTTTTTAGTAACTCGCTGACCTTCTGGAGCATACCTATAAAAAGTAAAAAAGTGATTAAGTAATAGAAAAAAAATAAAAATTAAGTGATTAAATTAGAAATAAAAATTAAAAGTGATTTAAATAATAAACAAAAATAAAAATTTAAAGTGTTTTAAATGATAAACAAAAATACAAATTAAAAGTGATTAGATGATAAAAAATTAAAACTAAAATTGATTAAATAATAAACAAAACAAAAATTAAAAGTGATTAGATAATAAAAGAATCAAAACCAAAACGTGAGTCACTATAAAAAAAAAGAATGTAAATTAAAAGTGATTAAATGATAATAAAAAAACTGTGACCAAAAAAATGATCTAATAATGACCTCCATTACATGATGGTCAAAAATCATAAAAAAAAAAAAAAAAATACTTAAAGGCAATGATTATAATCCAGATTGAAAAGTAATTGAAGCATACGACCTGTTAACGACCATGAGTTTTTAAATATGAATGAAAGGTGAACGAGAGGAGAATATTAATCTCAATAAGAGACGATTAGGAAACGATACAAAATTCAGTGGTTTTGTTGGCCACGCCCATTCTCCTATGGCCACGCCCATTCTCCTCTTTCCTCTTGTTTTTTCTCGTGTTTGTTTGCCTCTTTCCTCTTCTACCTCCTTCTTCGTTTATCCTTTCGTCTTTTACGTACGTCTGTTTTTTTTTTTTACCCCCTTTTTTCGTTTAACTATTTCTTCTTTCAACTCTTCTTTCTTTTACCGCTCTCTTCGTGGAACTTCTCTCTCGTGGCAAATCTCTCTCTCTTCTCTCTCTCTCTCGTCTCCTCTCTCTCTGGTTTTTACCTCTTTCTTTCACTCTTATTTTCTTCTTTTTACCTCTCACCTCTTTGACCTCATTTTTTTTTTTTATTTTGCATCGTTGTTTGCCCCTTTCCTCTTTTACCTCTTTCTTATTTACCCTGTCTTCTTAATATACCCTCTTTCTCTTTTACCTCTTTTTTTATTTAAATTCTCTTTTGGCCCTTTCCTTTTCCCTTTCCTGTTTTACCTCTTATTTTGTGGTCGTTATTTACCTCTTTTTCCTCTTTTCCTCTTTTAATCTCAGTTTCGTCCTCCTTAACCGCTTTCCTTTCCTCCCTTTTACCCAGTTTAGTTTTTCGCCCCCCACCCCCCCCCCCCCCCAAAACCCCCCCCCCCCCCCCCCTTTTACCTCATTCCTGTTTTACCTCCTCTTAGTCGCGGCCTCTTTTACCTCCTCTTAGTTTCGTCTTCTGTGGACCTCTTTTCAGTTTTAGTCATCATAGAATGCCACTACGGTTTAGGGCTCAAATTTTGATAATCATTAAAAAATACTATGATTTATGGCTGAGTTTTATTTTGTATATCATATATATATATATATATATATATATATATATATATATATATATGAACGGAGAAAGCAGGCGAGTCAGCCAAAGTGATAAAATGCACAGGAAGCAGGAGCAGGAACAAACATGGCGAAGTATTTTACACTTTATTCCGACGCGTTTCGCATTCGGCAGAATGCATCTTTCATTGGTCTGTATAATAAATAATGACTAATATAAATTAAATTGATTTGAAAATTGTCTAAAAAGTTATTTACAAACTAGTTAAAATGAAAAACGAAACTTCACACATAGATAAAAATACACTAACAATTGATAAAACAACACGAGAAGTTAAAAGCACATACGTTAGTTAAAAGTTCAGATGGAAAGTTAAAACAAAAAACCAAATAAATAAATTAGTAAAATACAAAGTTAAAAAAATATTTGAGGAGCACTGGGGGTCGACCTCCAGCTTAAGAGAGAAACAAGGGGTGGAGGTGGTCTGGTTGTTCAACTGCGGAACAATTGTTGTTTAATAAAAAGGCTCTCCAGTCACAGTTCATTTGGGCTGGAGGTTTGACCAACAACAATAAAATCTTCATATTAAATATTGAACTTTAATATGAAGATTTTATTGTTGTTGGTCAAACCTCCAGCCCAAATGAAACTGTTGATCCTGGAGAGCCTTTTTATTAAACAACTTGTTCCGCAGTTGAACAACCAGACCACCTCCACCACCCCCTTGTTTCTCTCTTAAGCCTATGTTTCTGTGTACATTCTTTTAGTTTTTATTTATCTCTTACCATGGTAGGTCGACCCCCAGTGCTCCTCAAATATTTTTTTAACTTTGTATTTTACTAATTTATTTATTTGGTTTTTTGTTTTAACTTTCCATCTGAACTTTTAACTAACGTATGTGCTTTTAACTTCTCGTGTTGTTTTATCAATTGTTAGTGTATTTTTATCTATGTGTGAAGTTTCGTTTTCATTTTTAACTCGTTTGTGTAAATAAAATTTTTAGACAATTTTCAAATCAATTTCAAATTTTATATTAGTCATTATTATTATACAGACCCTGAAGATGCATTCTGCCGAATGCGAAACGCGTCGGAATAAAGTGTAAAATACTTCGCCATGTTTGTTCCTGCTCCTGCTTCCTGTGCATTATATATATATATATATATATATATATATATATATATATATATATAATATATATATATATATGTGTGTGTTTTTTATTTATTTATATATATTTATATTTACTACAACCAATTTCCCGCCAGGTTACGACAAAATGATAATTATCTTTCAGTTAATCAAGATGCCTAAAGTCGGATGTTTTTCCCGTAGCCTTTTAGGCCTAAGGCTGTTCTCTCTTATTTAAACCTCTTCCTTACCCCCCCCCCCCTCTGTCTCTCCGTCCCTCTTCTTGTTAACGCTCGGTTTGGTCGGGGTGAGGCTCAAAACTTTCTTTAACAAATATTTTTGGGCCAGGATAGGCTTCAGGGATCTATCCTAAGTTTCTTCTGTACAAGTAATAACGTCTTATGTGCACGCGTGTCTGCTGTTTCTTTTATATATATATATATATATATATATAAAATATATATATATATATATATATATATATATATATATATTACGCAACA
This sequence comes from Macrobrachium nipponense, assembly GCF_015104395.2. Lineage (NCBI taxonomy): Eukaryota > Metazoa > Arthropoda > Malacostraca > Decapoda > Palaemonidae > Macrobrachium > Macrobrachium nipponense. The sequence continues at coordinate 7,158,965 of NC_061098.1, forward strand.
AGCTACAAATGCCCTTGATATCTAATTCGCTCTACCTCGGAATTAATATATTTCATATAACGTTAACCGAAGGGGAATTTTTTTAGTTGGTATGAATTCCCCTTCGGCTAACATAAATGACAATATATTAATTCCGAGTTGGAGGGCGAATTAGATATTAAAGGACATTTATAACTTATGAGTATATATTATATATATATATATATATATATGTTATATATATATATATATATATATTATATAGATATATTATATATATATATAGACTGGTAAAAATGTCGTAACAACAGAATTCCATCTAATAAAAGGAGCCCATAAAACAAAATACCAAAAATAGAGAAAGTAAAAGTATATTTCAGAGACTGCTGTCTCCCTCTTCAGGTAGATGAATGAGAAAAGTTACAGAAAAGGTTGTATTTTATACCAAGAGGTCCATCCACAGGCAAGCCAATTTAGGTCACCCCCTCTGATAATCTTCCTTTAATCTTCTTAAGCGTTGGTTGAATGAAAACCTTGTCGATCGTATCTGAAATCCATGCTCCTTTTGAGATGTTCATTACCTGCCTCTCTTTTATTAAGGCCGATTCCATCATTTGACTCTTGTACCGGCAGTTGCTGCTATAAATTACACGTGAACAAATTCCAGTTTTATTCTATGGTTATGTTCATTTATATGGTTGAAAATAGCCAAGTTCTGTTGTCCATACCTAACTGACCGTTTGTGTGTATTAATCTCTGGGGAAGTGATTTACCTGTAAATCCGATGTAAGATTGGTCACAGTCCTGGCATGGGATCTCATAGACCCCAGAGTCTTGGGAGATGCTTTTGTTGGACGTTAATCAGGGATTTGGCTAAGGTATTTGGGTAGGTAAAATGCAAAAGGGTTTGGATTTCCCAAGGGTGTGGGTTATTCTCTTAATCGTCTCCAGGTGAGGAATTTTTATTTTATTGTTGGGCGTGTCTCTGGTGTTCTTTAGGTGGTCGGTAGAAAATTACGTTTGCTTTTTGAATTGCTTTCTCAATTATATGGTCAGGATACTTTAAAGATGAAAGTTGCTTGCGAATTAGTTCAAATTCTTTTTCCAGGAAATCTGGGGAACAAATTCGTAAGGCTCTTAAGAATAGGTTGCTAGCTACACCTATCTTGATAGTAATGTCGTGATAGCTAAAGTAGTGAATATATGAAAGTGAGAACGTTGGTTTTCTGTATATGGTAAATTTGTATTCTGTCGTGTCTCTGATTATTAAAACTTCAAGAAAAGGAATTTTGTTGTCTGTTTCCTATTCAACTTTAAATTTGATGCTGGGCACTAATGCGTTTAATTTTGAGAGGAATTCATTAAAATTACCCCACTTATTATCCCAAAATGTTAGGATGTCATCCACGTATCTCATCCACAACATGTTTTTGGGTTTTATTGCATTTATTACTGTAGTTTCAAAGTATTCCATGTACAGATTGGCTAAAATAAGACTTAAAGGACTACCCATACTACACCCAAATTTTTGCTTGTAGAATGATTCCCCGAATGAAAATACGTTATTAGATGCACATAATTCAACTAACTTATTATTTGTCAAGCGCCAAAGGGAAATGATCTGAATAGGGGGATAATTTTTCCCATAAAAGCTGAAGAACGTCCTGTACTGGTACTTTTGTGAATAGGGAGTCTACGTCAAGGCTTAAAAGTTTTATGTTATGGATGGCTATCATAAATCTGTCTAAAAGGAGTGTTACTAAATGCTTTAACTGACCTTCATAAGAAATATCCTGTTCCCCGCAGATTCCCCCTAAAGACAAGACCAGAGACACACCCAACAATAAAATAAAAATTCCCCACCTGGAGACGATTAAGAGAATAACCCCACACCCTTGGGAAATCCAACCCTTTTGCATTTACCTACCCAAATACCTTAGCCAAATCCCTGATTAACGTCCAACAAAAGACATATCCCAAAGACTCTGGGATCTATGAGATCCATGCCAGGACTGTGACCAATCTTACATCGGATTTCATACAGGTAAATCACTTCCCCAGAGATTAATACAACACAAACGGTCAGTTAGGTATGGATAACAGAACTCGGCTATTTTCAACCATATAAATGAACATAACCATAGAATAAACTGGAATATGTCACGTGTAATTTATAGCAGCAACTGCCGGTACAAGAGTCAAATGATGGAATCGGCCTTAATAAAAGAGAAGCAGGTAATGAACATCTCAAAAGGGGCGTGGATCAGATGTCGTCGATGCAGTGTTCATTCAACCAACGCTTAAGAAGATTAAAGGAAGATTATCAGCGGGGTGACCTAAATTGGCTTACTTGTGGACGGATCTCTTGGTATAAATACCACCTTTTCTGTAAACTTTTCTCATTCATATACCTGAAGAGAGAGACAGCAGTCTCTGAAATATAGTACTTTTCTCTCTACATTTTGGTGTTATTAGATAATATATCATATATATATTATATATATATATATATATATAATATATATATATATATATGTATATATTATATTATATATATATATATATATAATATATATATATATATATATAATATATATAATATATATATATATATATATATATTATATATGTGTGTGTGTGTGTGTGTGTGTGTGTGTGCTCCTAAATTTAATATTCTATTTCTATTCTACTGAGAGTATGGAAAAGGTCGCCTTAGTCATTCGATTCCAACTCGAACCTGACTTTCTCCCGCGTATCTGACAGGTATTTTCCTCAAAAGATATTTTCCTCAAAAAGATATTTTCCTTCTTTTTCCCTTGAAATCCTCAGCAGAAAACCCTTATGGACAGAGTCAACAGACTATGAACCGAAGGGAGTCATCACCAAAGGGGAAACAGAAAGAGGAAAGAGAGAAGTTAAAGGATGTAGAGGTGAGGAAATAGAAAATGGAGTCGTCTCGAACGGGACCTGCTACAACCGAGTCTTGCTATTCTTTGTCGTTCTACGGTCAAATTGGATTCAAATTCGTAGCTATGAACATGTTCTCTCCAAACGTCACTTTAGTCATGGTTTTGGCACGCGAAGTCTTGAGAAATAAAATAATGGAAATGATTAATACGAGAGTCAGGTGCTTTGAATTCTACTTCTTCAAAAAAAAAAAATCGTGCATTTGGCTGCGCGACCATAATAAATAAATCAGTTGAAAAGGATGAATATAAGAATCAAAAGCTTTAAATTCTTCTAATCCTCTCTCCAAATATTACTTTGGGTCATTGAATTTGGCAGCGCGACCTGCAAGTATTACTTTGTCACCTAAGGATGCTTTGAAAATTATTATTATTGACCACCATTTGCGTAGAAACGAAATGTCAAGGGTGTGAGTCACTGAGAGAGAGAGAGAGAGAGAGAGAGAGAGAGAGAGAGAGAGAGAGAGAGGTGCTTTGATTCACAAAAATTACCCATTATTTCTAAAAGCTAATAGGGCGTTTGTTTCCTAGCACGTCCCCCTCCCCCCCACCCCCTCCCCCCTCCCCCCTCCCCCTCCCCCCTTACCCTTTTTGCCTTTTTCTGTCCGTCGGCATTTGTGTGTTTGAAAAGCAGATCGTTGTACCCTTTGGTGTTTTGCCTTTGTAGTTGTTTTTTTTTTTTCAATGTTTATGTAAACTTTCAGTGTGTCAGTCTGTTTGGGTTGTCTTGGTATTTCCAGTGTATTTGTTGTATTTTTCATTACCTGCTGTATTCTGTATGCTTTTTTGTTCAATTTGCGTATGCAGAATACGTTGCAATCAAACACATTGTGTCCTATATTGTTCTAACCTTCCTGTCATGCATCAGTAATATTTCAAAATTGCCTGTATGTGTAATTTAAGTCGTTACGTGTATTCTTATGTATTTTTTATGTAATAACCATTACCTGACTGTATTCTCTATACTTTTTTGTTCGTTTCGTATACGCGGAATGCGTCGCAATACAAACGCATTGTTTGTGCTCTATATTCATCTAACCTACCTTTCATGCACCAGAGATTTGTTCCAAATCCACCCCCTGCATGTGTATTTCAGTCTTGCAAATCTTACCTCGCCCAAAGAACGCCAAAAAAACAAAAAACAAAAACAAAATGAAAATCCACAACAAAAGACGGCCATCTCCCAGACGGAACGGAAGAAGAAAAAAATGTAAGAAGAAGAAGAACGGCATTTGTCTAACCCCTTTTGAAGCATCCCACGGAATTCAGATCAACGATTCTGCAGGGGATTGCTTTCAATTGAATAGACTAGCCCCCCCCACGTGAAAGAAAGGCGTCTCTGAAAGGAATGCTAAAGTCCTGTTGCAACAGACGATGTTGGCCCTTTTTTTTTTTTTTTTTTTTTTTTTTTTTTTTTTTTTTTTTTTTGTTTTTTTTTTTTTTTTTTTTTTTTTTTTTTTTTTTTTTTTTACCTGTTCGTACATCACAAAGATGAGGGTTGGTTGGATTTATATTCATTGATTTAGTGGAATGGAAGGAGAGAGAGAGAGAGAGAGAGATAGAGAGAGAGAGAGAGAGAGAGAGAGATGAGAGGGGTGTCATGCAGACTGTCTTAAGAATGAATTCTATATATATATATATATATATATATATATATATATATATATATATATATATATATATACTATATATATATATATATATATATATATATACATATATATATATATATATATATATATATATATATATATACTTGCGGGGTTCGGAGATCACGAAAGGGTGGTCGTGCTAGGTGATATGAATGCAAAAATGCAAAGGTAGGGCTACACACAGAGAAATTTTGATATAAAAATGGTGATGCCTGAGAGCTTGCTGCCCAAATCTAACTTAAGCACGAAGCGGGGGCAGGGGTTTGGGGGTCGTGGGGGAAGAGATGGACGAACGTCTTTTGAAATTTTTTATCGAAACTGGGAATGCGTAAATTTAGTCAAATTTAAGAATCATGCGGCGTAAGAAAATAAATAAATAAATAAATAAATAAATAAATAAAAAAAACATCCCGACCCCCTGCTGCCAGTTGGGCGAATGTCTTTAACCTTAGTTTTGAAATTTTATTGTAACTACGTTTTAATTAGTAGATACAGGATGTGCAACCTCATTTTCTTATGTAAGTCTGTTTATCTCCTTTCCTCTCCACTTTTACTTAATATCTTGCATGCTTTAATGCGTGAGTTTGTACGTACGTGCGTGTGTGCGTGATCAAATATCCTGTCGTGCCTAATAGCACCCCAAACTCTCTCTCTCTCTCTCTCTCTCTCTCTCTCTCTCTCGTCCTGCTGCCTTTCTCTTCAATAGACTCCCCCTAATCGATAACCTAATTATCAAACAGTTAGCAACATGGCTCCCGCCCCCCGGTCTAATATTTGCTCGGACTGTAAAAGATATTCCTTTTGATCTTTTGGAAATATCAGCAGCTATTTCCCTGTAGGTTAATACGATGCAGCATTTTGTGATTAGTGACCCCTCTTGTCCCTTCCCTTCGTGTTTCGACATTTAGCTTTTTTTTTTTTTTTCTAAATATTATACATGATTTTTTTTTCAATTTCGAGGATTTTTTTAAATATTATATATGATTTTTTTTTAATTTCGAGCATTTAAAAAAATGTAATGTTTGATTGTTTTCAATTTCGAGCATTTATATTTTTGAAATATATATGATATTTTTTCGGGGATTTTTTTTAAATGTTATATATGATTTTTTTTTTAATTTCGAGCATTTTTTTTTTTGAAATATTATATTTGTTATTTTTAATTTCGAGGATTTTTTTTAAATATATATGATTTTTTTTATTTCGGGGATTTTTTAAAAATGTTATATATGATATTTCTTAAGTTCGAGGATTTTTTTTTTTTAAATATCATATATGATTTTTTTATAAATAGTCGGAGCTCGGTTATATAAATCCGAAAGTTTGGCAGTTAAAATTGAAACTGCCGTTGTTGCTGTTTTGTATTGAAATAACGCTGTTGCTTTGTATTGAAATAACGTGGGTAATCCGTAAGAATTACGCTGCTTTACATTGAAATTTGAGAATATGTACTCTGTATTAAATAATAATATAAGTGCCTCAGTGGCATGGTTGGTTTGGTGTTTGCTTTTCACCTCGGTGGTCGCGGGTTCGATTCTCGGCCATTCCATTGGGTAGTGAGAGATGTGTATTTCTGGTGATAGAAGTTCACTCTCGACGTGGTTCGGAAGTCACGTAAAGCCGTTGGTCCCGTTGCTGAATAACCACTGGTTCCATGCAACGTAAAAACACCATACAAACAAACAAACAAAAACAATAAATAATAATATAGGTCATTCGTAAGAATTATAGAGAATTTCTGTTCTCTGTAAATTGAGTATTTAAGTTTGTCTTATTTCCTGGAATTTTTCACAGTAGAAATATTTTTTGGAAATGCTGATGTCTAGGCCAGGCCCTTACGACGCAGTCACAGGGCTGGAAACTCTCAGTCTCTCGAGAGAGTTCACATAGGCAGGATGTATGATGCTCCGCCTCTCCTGAGGGATACATCTCTCAAAAGCATCCCTCAGGAGAGGCGGATCATACATCCTGCCTAAATGAACTCTCAAGAGACTGAGAGTTTCCAACCCTGTGATTGGCTTATCAACAGCCAATCAGGAGCGTCGTAAGGGAGTACTGGCCTAGACATCAGATGCACGGTTGATGTGAATCTACTATAGGAACTGATACTGTTTAAAACATAATACGTCTAAATAGAATTGTGTGTCGGCATCTGAACTTCAAAAGAGAAACAGAGGTCTGCAGAATTATAATAGGATTAATATCTACCCTAGTACCAATCTCTTAGATACGAAAGGAGGTTTTCCAGCGCATTTAATTATTCCAGCAGTCAGTTCTTCCAGGTTCTGGATTCCGTTTTCATTTCCGAGTCGCCGTAGTTATGTGATCCCCTTGGAGTGACGAGGCAGGTGGAACTCTGGTTTATAAGGCTGAGAAATCTCTCGGGGTCTCTGGATTCTTCTTAGTTGTTTAGTTTATAAGGCAGAGAGCCTCCAGAATCGGTTGGTTTCTCCTGTTTGTTTGTTTAGTTTAGTTTATAAGGCGGGGAACATCTCCTGAGCCCCTTGATTTTTCTTGGTTATTTGTTATTTTTTTTTCGTTTAATTTGTTTTTAATTTTTATTCTTTTATTTATTTTTACCTGAAGTGATACAGGTTTATCTGTGTGGAATTTTGTATGTTTTTATACCTAGCTTAATGTTAATTAATATGGTATTGCGTAGTTAGACCCTTTCTTAAGTAATTTTAAGGATATGTAATTTTGTAATTAGCATGAACTTTACTTGAGGGGATTCAGGTAAATCTGTGTGGATGTTTGCATGTTCGTATACCCAGGTTTTCTTGGATTTTATGAATATGGTATTATGTGATGAGCACTTTTCTTGCGTAATTTCAAGAATATGTCATTTTGTAATTAGCATGAACTTTACCTGAGGGTATTCAGGTTTATCTGTGTAGATGTTTGTATACCCAGGTTTTCTTACGTAATTTTTAGCATATGTAATTTTGTAATTTAACGTATTACGTTACATACGTTACATGATCAGAAAATATTTACCCAAAATATCCAGACTCGATTTTTATAATTACAGGTTTTAAGATATAAAATTGGTTTGTCATCCATGTGAATTTTTGCTAAGGTATAATAATAGTAACTTGAGACCCACGATTGGTTTTAAATAAAAGATGAAGATACTAAAATCAAACGATGTCTTGTCTGTTAATGTGGCGTAGGAAAATTTTAGTCATGTAATGATTGCTATAGGTTTTTTGTACAACAGTGCATGTAGGGTGAGTAGTTACATAATGAATGATGTTAAAAGACTGAGAGTTGTCAGTATGCTCAGGACTTGTTGTCTATTTGTGTTTTTCCTGCAACCAGCATTTTGTGAAGAGATGGATCCAAAGATACCCCATGTCATATCGAACAAGGCCATAGGGGCCATCGACTCGAAATTCAAACTTCCAAAGAATATAGCGTTCATTTTGCAAGAAGTAACAGATGGTAACAGGAAATACAAAAAGAGTGAGATCAGGGATTAGAAAAGAAAGGACGAAGTTACAGATTAATAAACAAAGAGATAGAAATGCAAGTCCATAATTAAAATACCAAGTGAGTGTTTTTTTTTTTAATTTATCTGATCTTATGCCAGCACGGGCTCTTGCTTATAGAGCATCCCGTAAACCAAGTGAATTCTTATAGGGGTTGTAATATCTAGCATCTCTCCTGAAATTTCTGGTTCCAGTTATGGAACGGGCTCGGGGACGCTGTGCCACAGCCCAGCGGTGCTGGGAATGAAGGACTGCTGGAACTGGAATTGGGAATTGAAGATATGAAAGAGACCAGAGAGAGAAAAAAAAAAAAAAAACAGTAATTGTTCTGAGAAAATGAAAAAGGAGGTCGTCATCATCTTCTTCTAGAGACGAAGCATCTATATGATTACCAGGTTGTCTGTCAAAAGAAGTGTGAAAGGAAAGATCCGATGATTGATTAAGGGGTGGGGCGGGACTAGGGGGGGGTTGTTAAAAGGGGTGATTGGGGGGGGGGGAGATGAACTCCACCCCCTTGCTCTTAAATGGATCATATGACGGAACAACGGGCGTTTAATTTGAGCGTTCTAGGGCTCTCTTTGGGATCGAGAGTCGCCGGACGAATTCCCGGATGAAAAATAGGGTGGTAGAAGCTCGCATTATTGTCTTCTTTTTCTTTTTTTTTTTTTTTGGGGGTTCGGGGGGGCGGGGGGGGGGGGGTGGCGGGGGGGGGGGAGTTCGGAGGATGAGGACAATGAACGGTGGAGAGAAAGTGGAAAATGAAACGGATGGAAAAAGGATCAGATTCTTTTGTCTTAGTTACTCATTTTCGAGTGATTTAAAGTCGTAATTATTGTTATTTATTTTAATTATTTCCGGAATTGCGTCTTATGTTGTATTCAACGAGCTTTTGTCGTAGCTGGATCAGATCAAGAAAGAGAGAGAGAGAGAGAGAGAGAGAGAGAGGAAAAAAGGTAAATACCTTAGTTAACCAGACCACCGAGCTGATTACCAGCTCTTTTAGGGCTCTGCCCGAAGGATTAGGTTTTCATTTTTCGTGGCTAATAGGCAATTGGTTACTTAGCGACGGGACAACAGCTTATTGTGGGATCCGAACCACATTCGGTCGAGAAATGAATCTCTAATTACCGGAAATTCATTCCTCTGGTTCCTCACTGGTAGGAGTGGGAAGCGAACTCGGGCTACCATGTTGATAGGCGAGTATGCAACCCACTCGTCCAATGAGGAACTAAATAAATATATATAAATATATATATATATATATGATATAGTATGTATATATATATATATATAGTATATATATATATATATATATATATATATATATATATATATATATACAATATATAAAGGAAAAACAAGTCCTTTGGGCCAGCCCTTTGAGAGCTGATAATCAGCTCCATGGACCGGTAATATTAATCTTAATAACAATAATAATTATAGAAATACAGGCCAAGAATGAGTCAGTCTTATACTGAAACCTCCAATGATCGTAGGCGCATGCGTTAATGTATATGCGGTCTAATATTTTTCTTAATTAGATTGCTGGCCAATAACCATTCGCTTATATTACTTCCACGATTCCCAAGATTTCTTGTTTTATTTTCACTCTGTCGTGAATGACCATGATCATGTAAACGTTTAAGAGCCGTGCTCTCTTGATTTAGTGAAGTCAATATCTACATTAATCCAACTTCTGTTCTGCTCAGACGAAATTGTAATTCATCTTCTGCTCTGTTCAGTTAGACGAAATTGTAATTCATCTTCTGCTCTGTTCAGTTAGACGAAATTGTAATCCATCTTTTGCTCTGTTCAGTTAGACGAAATTGTAATCCATCTTTTGCTCTGTTCAGTTAGACGAAATTGTAATCCATCTTTTGCTCTGTTCAGTTAGACGAAATTGTAATCCATCTTTTGCTCTGTTCAATTAGACGAAATTGTAATCCATCTTCTGCTCTGTTCAGTTAGACGAAATTGTAATTCATCTTTTGCTCTGTTCAGTTAGACGAAATTGTAATCCATCTTTTGCTCTGTTCAGTTAGACGAAATTGTAATCCATCTTCTGCTCTGTTCAGTTAGACGAAATTGTAATCCATCTTTTGCTCTGTTCAGTTAGACGAAATTGTAATTCATCTTTTGCTCTGTTCAGTTAGACGAAATTGTAATCCATCTTTTGCTCTGTTCAGTTAGACGAAATTGTAATCCATCTTCGCTCTGTTCAGTAGACGAAATTGTAATCCATCTTCTGCTCTGTTCAGTTAGACGAAATTGTAATCCATCTTTTGCTCTGTTCAGTTAGACGAAATTGTAATTCATCTTTTGCTCTGTTCAGTTAGACGAAATTGTAATCCATCTTTTGCTCTGTTCAGTTAGACGAAATTGTAATCCATCTTTTGCTCTGTTCAGTTAGACGAAATTGTAATCCATCTTTTGCTCTGTTCAGTTAGACGAAATTGTAATCCATCTTTTGCTCTGTTCAGTTAGACGAAATTGTAATCCATCTTCTGCTCTGCTCAGTTAGACGAAATTGTAATTCATCTTCTGCTCTGTTCAGTTGTACGAAATTGTAATTCACCCTCTCTCTTCTGTCAACATTTCAAGTATTCAGGAGACTTCCGTATTGCTCAAGTGGATTAAATATACACCAACACTCGAAGTGTTTTGGCAATATATCAAATTTTTTCATTGCTGTCACACTTGAGATGCCTCGTTACTGGCTTCCTTGATTGATAGGATTTCATCAACTCATTTTTTCCCTATTTTCTATACGTGGGTTTCTGGGCATTTTGTGTAAACACTTATGTCGTCCGCTTCTTTTTTTTTCGATTTCAAGTACAGCTCTTCAGCACCTACCAGGATATACAACATCCAAGATTTCCTTAGAAATAATTGATCGTTGCATTTCGCAATATTATGACTAATTTCCGCTCGGCTGTCACTGTCCATTTAATTTTGATTTATATAGATTTTTGGCATTATGCCAAGCACTGGAGCAACTGTATAAAGTCATTCAGCGCTGAAACTGAAATTGACAGTAAAAGGTTTGAAAGGTGTAACTGGAAGAAAACCTCCAAGCAGTTGCACTATATATATATATATATATATATATATATATATATATAATATATATATATATATATATAATTATATCTTAGTTTTACTAAACCAATG
>NC_061098.1:7176539-7189039 GCF_015104395.2 Macrobrachium nipponense
ATATTAAGCTCTACGTCGTCGATATATCTCGGGGGAGCGCCTCAGTGCGTGATCGGTTTGGTCTTGGCCTGCCACCTCGGTGGCCGCGAGTTCGATTCTCGGGCGTTTCACTGAGGGGTTAGAGATGTGTATTTCTGGTGATAGAATTCACTCTCGTCGTGGTTCGGAAGTCACGTCAAGCCGTTGGTCCCGTGCTGAATAAACCACACTGGTTCCATATCCAGCGTCAAAAGATCATACAAACAAACAAAAGAAAAAGATATCCCGGGGAGTCGAGATTCCCTGTTTGGTGGCTTCGATTAAATTAATGGAGAAACGTTTATTAGTCTCAACGGTTACCTTGTAATTCATTATTATATATATATATATTGTCTGTTACAAGCGATAACTTCGTGCGGGAGACGAGGAGACGAAGGTGTTGTCTGTCAAAGGCCTTGCGATGTTACTGAGGAGGCGCTTCGGGTTTTGAATTCCCGATTACAGTATACCAGAATTCCCGATTCCAGAATACCAAAAAATGGGTCTTGAGAACGTGAGAAGAGAGTCAATGCAAGGTGTGACCGCAACGATATCACGGCGCCTCCCCGTTGATTGATTGGCTCTGATTCCCAGATCCATGAAGTAAAACTAAGTACAAATGCGCCGGCGCAATCGAGTTTTTCCGTTCAGCGTATATAATCAAGCCGCCGAAAGTAGCTCTATCTTTTGGTGGTCTGGGTAGAATGCTGGATGAGCCGCGGCCTACCAAACTCTCGGCCCGGCCGTGATGCCTGTGTTGTTGCATTGCCAGAGGCACGATCATGGCTATCTTTAACCTCAATAAAATAAAACTGCTGAGGATAGAGGGCCTGCAATTTGGTATGTTTGATGTTTTGAGGGTGGATGATTAACATACCAATTTGCAGTCCTCTAGCCTCAGTAGTTTATAAGATCTAAGGGTGGACAGAAAAAGTGCGGACGGACAGACAAAGCCATCTTAGTATTTTCTTTACAGAATAGGTTTTCAAATGACCTACATATTAACGTCTATTTATGATTTTCCGGCAGGAGGGGGGTAGTGCCGTCAGTGCACCTCACACGGTGCACTGTAGGCATTACTTAACGGTTCTTTGCATCGTGCCTTCGTCCCCTATCTGCAACACCCTTTCATTCATTTTACTGTACCTCCTTTTATATTCTCTCTCTTCTATCATGCTATCCTCAGCCCTCTCCTAACACTCGTTTCTTAATGCAACTGCTTTGAGGTTTTCCTCCTGTTACACCTTTCGAACCTTTTACTCTCGGTTTCCCTTTCAGCGCTGAATGCCCTCATAGGTCCCAGTGCTAGACCTTTGGACCCAAGTTCTATATTCCATTTCATTGCGTTCCTATTTATGAATGACAAGTGATTGACCATCATATGTCAGCATCTCAGTGCCAAGAATATATGTGCATATCTTAAGGAACAACAAAACACGCAGCGCCAAACGAAAAAACAAAAGAGGAATAACGATAGCTATATCTGATCCCTGGGGTCCGATCAGCGCTCTTCAAAGACGGATCGTTATCTGATTCATGAAGCCAAGGGGAGATATTTGGCTCTGTGATGTATCGGTGTAGAGAATAAATACCAGGGGACTCAACTTCCCTCATAGGAAGCAAATTCTGTTTGTTCAGTTGTCTGGAACTGAATTTGATTTTTTGGTATCATGTCGTGGGGTCTGCTGGTAGTTTGTTTACAAGTTAACTTATGTGTTTGTGTCAAGGCGCGGTTCAGAAGGACAAGTCAAGGGCAAGGATGCATTTAATATTTAAATTGCGGTTCAGAAGGACAAGTCAAGGGCAAGGTAAAGGTGTTCCAGTGTCCAGGCTATTTTGCAGATTTTTGGCAATTATCATAACCGGCTGTTAAAATAACAAATTCCGTAATATTGCCTGTTATTTCGAACGGATACATGTATTTAATATTCAATTTCAGGATGACTTAAAAATTAAGGTGTCTAATCCCAATTTTGAAATGCAGAATTAACTAAAAATTAAATATCTGAATTCTGATTTTAATGCTACGATTCCGAAGCCAATCTCTTAATATTGCACAATTTTTTTTTTTTTTTTTTTTTTTTTTTTTGTTTTTTTTTTTTTTTTTTTTTTTTTTTTTGCCAATTTATGTCCATCCTCAAAAAACTCTTGGTTAATCCAGCTCGTATTTTTCAGTAAAGAGAAATTCCTTTGTAAGTGATTGGTAGCGCAAGTGTATTTGTAACGTATTGACTGCGCTCTCTGGTACCAACAGATGACCCTGACAAATAAATAACTTACGGTCTGTCAATACTGTGAACAGTTACGCTCGCTCGGGAAAAAAAAACACACACACACACACACACACGTACATAGTATAATGGGTATAAATCCAATGGATATTGGAAACCTAGTAATGATTCGTAAAATGTCCATTGTTTATTTTCTAGTATATATATAGATATATATATATATATATTTATATATATATATATATATAAAGACTGCTAAAATTGTTTTATTACAACAGAATTCCATCTAATAAAGGAGCCCATAAATGCGCCAGAATATAGAACTTAGGTATTACATTTCGGAGATAGGCAGCAGTCTCTGTAATATAGTACTTACTTTCTCTATTTTGGCGCATTTATGGGCTCCTTTTATTATTATTGTTATTATATATATATATATATATTATATATATATATATATATATATATATATATATATATATATAGAGAGAGAGAGAGAGAGAGAGAGAGAGAGAGAGAGAGAGAGAGAGAGAGAGAGAGAGAGAGAGAGAGAGAGAGAGCAGTCTGAAATATAGTATTTACTTTCTCTATTTTGGCGCTTTTATGGGCTCCTATTATTATTATTGTTATTATATATATATACTATATATATATATATATATATATATATATATATATATATATATATATATATATATATATATATAGAGAGAGAGAGAGAGAGAGAGAGAGAGAGAGAGAGAGAGAGAGAGAGAGCAGCCTGAAATATAGTACTTACTTTCTATATTTTGGCGTTTTTATGGGCTCCTTTTATCATATAAATATACACACATATATATATGCACACACAACAATAACCGCTAGAGAATTATGCTCCTTTGGTGCGAAGGGACTTAAGCTCTAGACAGCTCTAAGCTAAGGGGGCATCCGACCCGGGAGGTATTTGTATGCATGAGTTGCAATGGACTAATGTCCGTCATCACAGCATATTGCATCCTGGGAGGAACCTCTCGGGCGTTGAGTGGTTTTTTGGCTTTTTCCCCTGTTCCTTCATAGGCTTGTATTAATAAAATGTGAGGGGAATTCCAGGAGTCAAGAATGCAATTGTGGGTATGAAAAATACACACACATACCCATATACACACTTTCGTGTACGTCAGTTCTGATTGACAGGCGTTGTAAACTGTGTTATACAGTTGGGGCATTGGGCATGGTGCAAAGAAACGTGGAGATAGGAAAAACGCAAAAGTAAAGATGAAAAGCAGCACAGTAAGTTATCTAATTGTGGTTTTATTCACAAAAGTTGCAAGATTTCAAGGACAAACTTACTACTGGACGATGGGAGCAGTCAGTCCTTGAAATCTTGTAGTTTTTGTGAACTAAATCTCTGTTAGAGGCCACTTCTGTTAGAATGGGGTCCTTTTATTCTATATATGTATTATCCTTAAATCCACGGTAGAAGGTGAGTGAAACTAGGACTTCGAACAAGTACTTTCGTAGTTGATTTCTACTTGAGAATGTAGAATTAAACTACTAAAGTACTTGTTTAAAGTTTTAGTTTCTCTCACCTTCTACCGTGGATTAAAAGGATATTCTCAAGCACGTATGTTCTTACGTGCTACATTGAACATATATTATATATATATATATATAATATATATCTATATATATATATATATATATATATATAATATATATATAATAATAATACATACATACATACATACATACATACATACATACATACATACATACATCATACATACATATATATATATATATATATATATATATATATATATCTATTATATATATATATATATATATATATATAATACTTCTGAAATCATAGTATTAATAAACAACAAATAAGGGGACCAAAGCTATAGTACTCTAGTACAAGAATCTTGTGGAAAAAGGGTTTGTTTTTTTCCGACAGAAATTAGGTACAAGATGTCAACATTGTTCGCTGTGGGGAAATCAAATGGAATGTGTTTGTTTTCCGAAGATGAGAGACAAACATCATCCGGGAATTGGAAGAAGCTACTCAGAAGCGGAAATTGGAACAGGAGGAGAACGAGTTGCCAGTCGGGATAGAAGAAAACAGTAGCCAACTTGAAGATGAATGGTGTAGATTGTATGAGGAAGGACGATGGGAAATTTGAGCAGGTCGCTTCGTTTGACTTTAAACTTGAGTGGGACAGAATAGAGCCAGTCGTCTGTTGGTTATTATGACGTTTGGCGTATGGTTAGACTACAGGGCAGTTGCGTATTTTTCTTTCCGTGATATCACATATTATTATTATTTGTATTGTTATTTTTTAGTTATAGAAGTGATAAGTTATAATTGTATTAATATTGTTTACCATTATAACCTCTCATTATTATTACTATTAATATTATGTTTATCATTATAACCTTTCATTATTTGTTGCGATAAAAGCACTTCAGCCATTTTTTAAATTAGTATTTTTTCCACACAATATCCGTATTAAAAAATTTATCATACTTTTGAGGTCATAGGTGAATATATATAATAATAATAATAATAATAATAATAATAATAATAATAATAATAATAATAATAATAATAATCTATTCGACCTGACCCGTTGCTACCTTGGAAGGGATTAATTCTTTTTACTTCCGTTGCGTAGGTTTTCCATTTAAAATACCGCACAGAAATCCCCCTTGGCTACTGGATATAGAATGACATTAATCTTCATTAAAACATTATACGTACACTTTATATGACATGTACTTAACGCGATTAAACTCGACGTTTCGGAATTAATTTCATTGTTAAAGTATTTTTTTTTGGGGAGGGGGGGGAGGGGGGGTGGGGGGGGTGGGGGGGTTGGCGTAGGAGTTTTACACTTTCATCTTCCATAAGGTAGCAGCGCGTGGCGGCTCGCTTTGGTTGGGCATTGGCATAATGTACTCGTAATGGAATTGTGATAATGATAGTGCCAGTTAAGCCTGACCAGAAACTTTGAAAATGATAGTTCCAGTTAGCCCAACCAGAAACTGTGATAATGATAGAAGCCAAGCTTAGCCTGACCCCAAAAATCTTGGATAATGATAGAGCCAGTTAGCCCGACCAAAAACTGTGATAATGATAGTGCCACTTAAGCTGACCAAAATAAAACTGTGATAATGGATAGTGCCACATAAGCCTGACCAAGATCTGTGATAACAATAGTGCCACTTAAGCCTGACCAAGATCTGTGATAATGATAGTGCCACATAAGCCTGACCAAAAACTGTGATAATGATAGTGCCTATTAAGCCTGACCAAAATCTGTGATAATGATAGTGCCACTTAAGCCCGACCAAAAACTGTGATAATGATAGTGCCACTTAAGTCTGACCAGAGACTTTGTAAATGATAGTTCCACGTAACCTAAGCAGAAACTTTGGAAATGATAGTGGCAGCTAAGCCTGATCAGAAACTTTGAAAAACATAATTCCAGGTAGCCTTACTTACCAGACATTGTGCTAAATATAGTGCCGTATTGAGCATCAAGCGAGTTTTTACTTTTAAGTCATATCTAGATTATTTTCTTTGCCGATTAAAGGTTAGTACCGACAGAACTTCAAACGCCTACGCTTTTATATATATTGATGATAATAAAAACATCACTTCGATGAACATGGTAAGTCGGAAGATAGAAAAGCCTGTCATCCTTGTCAGTCTTCAAGCAACGTTGCTGCTGCTGCATCAGTCTTTTGAAGTTACGAGAGTGTATTCAAATGGAAGGTGTACGAGAACCTTGCAAATGCTTTATAAAAAGCTACTGACGTAGTGTTGGAAGTTTCGTACGCAGACCTGGAGGCCTTGAAAAAGATAAGATATAAAGCTACTACTGGCATGGTTTGAAGTTTCGTAATGCAGTACTAAAACCATGAAAAACATATAAAAAGATACTGAATGTTAAAAGTTACGTACGCAGTCCTAAAACCATAAAAAAAAATATTAAAAGAAAAAGATACTAAATGTTCAAAGTTTCGTATGCGGGTCGCAGACCATGAAAAAACACATAAAGAAAAAAGTAAAAAAATAAATAAATACTGACATCACGGTACAGATTCGTCCGCAGTCTTATACAGATAAAAGAAGCTACTGACATATTTAATTATAGAAGTATCGTGCGCAGACTAAACCCTTGGAAAAACAAATCTGTAAAACCGACTGAACTCAACTGATGATGATGTAACGATACGAAGTTTCGTACGCAGATTCAAATAGTAGTGAAGATTATTATAGCTATTTCTTATTTTCCAATACTGGAATCTCCAGGAGCAGCCTGCAGGTTGCAATATTGAAAATATGATCTCCCAATATCATCCCTAAGGATATGGATCATCCTTATGGATATGGAATTTCTCCTTTAGGGAGAATAGGAAGGCATAGGGAGCACAAGATGAATTATTAAAGAGTATTGTTGTTTGTATGTTTAGGGTATTGGTAATCAATATCAGGGAGTAATATCAGGTTTTCGTGCGGGAGAATTTTGGAAATAAATTCCTGAGGTAAAAAGGAAAACTTAATTTTGGAATTAAATTTACTGTAGTGCAAAGGTTAAATAGATTGGTATTTGAATGCAAATGAACAGAACTTTTTTTTTTTACAAATAAAATCTCCAGAAGTGAAATGGAATTTTTCTCTTTTTTGGAAAATTGAATCTTGCGAAGTGATGTTTTTAAAACATTTGTGATGACAACAATACATTAATGAAATATTTTCATTGTAGCGAGATGTTTTTATTATTTCAATTTTTTTTTGAAGGTTCGTGATGACAACAATACAATATTAAGATATTTTCATTGTAGTGATATATTTTATTATTATAATGTTTCTGTTTTTTTCCTTTTTATTTTAACATTTGTAGTGACAACAATTCATTATTGAGATATTTTCATGGTAGTGATATATTTTATTATTTTAATGTTTCTGTTTTTTTTTTCCTTTTTATTTTAACATTTGTAATGACAACAATTCATTATTGAGATATTTTCATAGTAGCGAGATATTGAGATATTTTTATTAATTCAATGTTATTGTGTTCTTGATAAGACTGACTATTTTATATTTTATTAATGCAGCGTTTTTGTGTTCTTTACAGGACTGACTGCTTTAACTTAAATAATAACCTTATTCCCGATCCTTGCTCCAGAACTCCTTTCATATCATTACCATCATATAGAAACATTCCTCTCTGTACGAGGTAGCTAACAGCTCGTCAACTTTCGCCAAGATCCTTGATTGACTTTCTGAGTTGTTATTGAGGCCAAACAAACCAACCTAGAGAACAAGAAGTTCCCCGGTTTCATTGATGAAAGTGTATAACAGAAAGGAGGTAACCTGAAGTAGTCTGATGATTGAATGTGATCATAAAAATGAAGAGAAGTTAGGAATCATAGTGCGAGATGTCATAAAAGTTTAGGATTGGCTCTTAAAAATCGTACCCATCGGCCAAGGAGGAGTAGTTGCGCTCGGAATGAGCACTTCTTCAGTGTTGAAGCGCCTTTGAAATGAACGGTTCAACGAGAACACTTCCTCAGTGATGAGTACTTTTGTGACGAACTGTTTTATTGGGAACACTTCTTCAGCGGTGAAGGACTTTTGGAATTATCTGTTTATAGAGACACTTCTTTGGTGGTGGAGCGTTTTGAATCTGTTTATAGAGAACACTTCGTCAGTGGGGCGTTTGAAAAACGAACTTTTTAGAGTGGACACTTCTTCAGTGGCGAAGTGATTTTGAAATAAATCTATCTATAGAGAAAATTAGAGAACACTTCTTCCTAAGGAGGTGAAGGGCTTTTGGCATTATCTGTTTATGAAGAAACAGTTCTTCAGTGGTGAGAGCTTTTGAAATGAACTTTTTATAAAGACACTTCTTCAGTGGTGAAGCGCCTTTGAAATGAACGGTTTATCGAGAACACTTCCTCAGTGGTGAGTACTTTTGAAATGATCTGTTTATAGATAACACTTCTTCGGTGGTGGAGCGTTTTTGAAATGATCTGTTCGTAGAGAACACTTCTTCAGTGGCGAAGTGTTTTGGAAATTATCTATCTATAGAGAAAATTAGAGAACACTACTTCAGTGGTGAAGTGCTTTTGAAATTATCTGTCTATAGAGAACAATTTTTCTTGTTGGTGAAGGGCTTTTGCAATTAACTGTTTATAGAGAACACTTCTTCAGTGGCGAAGCTCTTTTCAAATTACTGTAACTGTATGTTGCGAACACTTCTTCGGTGTCGAAACGCTTTTGAAATTACGGTAACTATTTATAGAAAACAATCACACTTGAATATTGAAGATTATATACCTTGTTCTGCACATCCTGAATACCCAGTGAGTTGTGGATTTCCGCATTCTGTCCGCGCGATTCTGTCCCCATTATTCCTCCACTGAAGGTTTAGTCCTGTTTGTTTTCTTTTGATAGAGACCAATACCACTTTTGTTCTTATTTCGTCGACGTATCATTGATAGAATCCGAGGGATGATGATGATGATGATGTTGATGATGTCTTTCGTATAGGACTATTGAAAGCAAGTCGCGTTCTGGAACGTCGTGAGCGGGAATAATTGGAATCTGGTTGCGTTCATAAACCTGATGCATTAGGAGATCGAATTGGCTGTCCCGGTTAGTGTGTAGTCATCTTATACGATTCTTATACCATGCTAGTTCCTGACGTAAGTCCATTTTGTGTCTTGTTGCTTTCAAGAGTCCAATTAATATTGACTTTTTATTTTCTAGACGAAAATATCTTTGCAGCCTTTCTCATATTCGTCTGGGAGGACCTCAGAGGGACTGTTCCACAGTCTAGCGGTGTGAGGAATGAAGGTCCCCGGAAACTGAGAGGGTCGCCAGCGAGACACATCTATTCCATATTGGTGGTGATGTTCAGCAAAGCCCTTAAAATAAAACAGGTCAAATAAATCTTGATTTTTCGTCTTATCGCTAACTTGGGGAGTAAGCCTATAAGCTACTTTGTTGTTGTTGTTTTGTTGTTGTTGTTGTTGTTTCTGCTGCTGTTTTTGGTGTGTGTGTGTGTGGGAGGGGGGGTAGGAGAGGTCTATGAAAAAGCTCAAAAACAGTCTGAGAAAGGTGTTTGGCATTGAGTTATAGATGCAGGAATCTTATGACAGGATATTTATGACTTTATTGATTGGAATGAAAATGTAAGCAATAATTAATGCGCATGTTAAACAGTACAGAACAATTATTTCTAATAAAATATAGCGTATTTATTTTAATTTTCGTTGTTGAAACAACATGCTATTTTACCGTAGATTTTAGCATGCGCCCCGAGTAACCTGGAGGTCGGGTCACGCCTTGTTTCATAAGATGGCAGTCATTTCGTCCAACTTCTTCAAAACAAAGCCGAATTGGAAGACCAGTTTTCCACGTGTCTCTGAAATAGAAGTTCAGTCTCGACGTGGTTCGGAAGTCACATCAAGCCGTTGGTCCCGTTGCTGAATAACCATACTGGGACCACGCAACGTAAAAACACCATACAAATAAACAAACAAACAAACAAACAAACGAACAAACAAACACGTGTCTCTGAAGCGCAAACATAATCGACGTACGTAATTGCCCATAACCTTTTCAGCCAGAAATGTAAGAGCAGAAATAGTCACTTTTTCAGTGTGAGATGTGAGAATGGAAATAACCTTTTTCAGTGTGAAATTTTAGATCAAATACCTTGTCACCTTTTCAGCGTGAAATATGAGAACAGAAACAGTCACCTTTCCAGCGTGAAATGTGAGGACGGAAAATGTCCGCTATCTCACTCTTACTTCAGAAGAAACTCGCAATAAACCTTCGGCCGAGAGTTTCTCATTTAGAAATGATTTGCTGGGCCTCATGCGCCAATTGCCAAGGAGGCCATGGATCAAGGCTCTGTTTAATTGGCAAAGTTGCCAATCAAGTTGAGTTATTGCAGAGGCGCCAGTTAGCTAGCTATAGCTGACTCGGCAACTTTCGCCGGAGGAGGACGTCCTCTCTCCTTTGAGGGATGTCGCGGTTATGTAATGTGTTATCAGTACTCTGTTATTCATTCTGTCGTTGAGGAATTTGGGTTTATGTCGGTGCATTTCCAGGACAGCGGAATTTTTGTCTATGTAGCGGGTTAGTGCCATGTATTAGGTGCACTGTAAGCATGACTTAAGGCTCTGAATTTCGTCTCCGTAGGGGATCACTATAAGGATGACTTAAGGTTCTTTGCGGCGTTCCCTCGGCCCCTAGCTGTCACCCGTTTCATTCCTTTTGCTGTACCTCCGTTCATATTCTCTTCCTTCCATCGTACTTTCCACCTTCTTCTAAAGGTTGCCTCAACATTATTGTCATCGCTGGATGACCTCATATTAGTAGTAGGTCCCAGCGCTTGGCCGCTGTCCTAAATTTTATATCCCAATTCTAGTTATGATTGATGCAGGAATTTGCAAAGAAATGAAAATTAATGATGAAAAGGCTGATGCAGGAATTTGCAAAGAAGTGAAAATTAATAACTAAAAGGTTGATTGTAAGGAATAGTAATGTTTGTTTATTTATATGTTTTTATGTATTTACTTTAAAAAAGAAAAAGGTTCCTGTACCAGTGTGGGAAAGACTTAGTAAACTGGGAATATTGCTCACTTTATGGCTTCCTGGAGAAGTGTTACAACGAGAAATGGACTTCTTCATTGTTGATTCAGGAGAGAGAGAGAGAGAGAGAGAGAGAGAGAGAGAGAGAGAGAGAGAGAGAGAGAGAGAGAGTTTATTATGTTTTATTTTTATTTATAGTTTAGCTAGACCATTGAGGAACAATTCAAGTTTGAATTCTTTTTGAAAGAACACAGAAGTGGGGTCTTTCGTAAGTTTTCATCTTAACAAAGATATTTTTGAAGGAGTGCAAATTTGGAATTAGGACAGATTAATGAGCTTAGATAGCGTTTTGAAACTTGGTAATTATTCTAATAAAAAATGCCGTATTGTTGACCAGGATTAAATATTGAGGGCCAAGCGAAGAAAATGCTTCATTGTTGGGTTTAAAAAGAAGAAATCATTGCATTTGAAGTCAGTAGGGTCACTGGGAATAGCCTATTCTACTGTTTTAAAAGTGCCCTGAGCGTGGCACACTGTAAGCTTTGTCCCGAAGTGCCTTAGATTGCCGGCCAGAATTTAAAATTGAGGGCTAAGTAAGGAAAATTCTTTTTAGTAACTCGCTGACCTTCTGGAGCATACCTATAAAAAAAGTAAAAAAGTGATTAAGTAATGAAATTAGAAATAAAATTAAGTGATTAAATTAGAAATAAAAATTAAAGTAAATAATAACAAAAATAAAAATTTAAAGTGTTTTAAATGATAAACAAAAATACAAATTAAAAGTGATTAGATGATAAAAAATTAAAACTAAAATTGATTAAATAATAAACAAAACAAAAATTAAAAGTGATTAGATAATAAAAGAATAAAAAGTGATCAATATAAAAAAATATAAATTAAAAGTGATTA
Source organism: Macrobrachium nipponense (assembly GCF_015104395.2). Classification (NCBI taxonomy): domain Eukaryota; kingdom Metazoa; phylum Arthropoda; class Malacostraca; order Decapoda; family Palaemonidae; genus Macrobrachium; species Macrobrachium nipponense. Next base: position 7,188,294 of record NC_061098.1, read on the forward strand.
AATGATAATAAAAAAACTGTGACCAAAAAAATGATCTAATAATGACCTCCATTACATGATGGTCAAAAATCATATAAAAAAAAAAAAAATACTTAAGGAACAATGATTATAATCCAGATTGAAAAGTATTGAAGCATACGACCTGTTAACGACCATGAGTTTTTAAATATGAATGAAAGGTGAACGAGAGGAGAATATTAATCTCAATAAGAGACGATTAGGAAACGATACAAAATTCAGTGGTTTTGTTGGCCACGCCCATTCTCCTATGGCCACGCCCATTCTCCTCTTTCCTCTTGTTTTTCTCAGTGTTTGTTTGCCTCTTTCCTCTTCTACCTCCTTCTTCGTTTATCCTTTCGTCTTTTACGTACGTCTGTTTTTTTTTTTTTTACCCCCCCTTTTTTCGTTTAACTATTTCTTCTTTCAACTCTTCTTCTTTCTTTTACCGCTCTCTTCGTGGAACTCTCTCTCTCTCTCTCTCTCTCTCTCTCTCTCTCTCTCTCTCTCTCTCTCTCTGGTTTTTACCTCTTTCTTTTCACTCTTAATTTTCTTCTTTTTACCTCTCACCTCTTTGACCTCATTTTTTTTTTTATTTTGCATCGTTGTTTGCCCCTTTCCTCTTTTACCTCTTTCTTATTTACCCTGTCTTCTTTAATATACCTCTTTCCTCTTTTACCTCTTTTTTTTTTTATTTACCCTTTCTCTTTTGCCTCTTTCCTCTTTCCTCTTTTACCTCTTATTTTGTG
>NC_061098.1:7194039-7209826 GCF_015104395.2 Macrobrachium nipponense
ATTCACGTCAAATATCATGAAGGAGGTAGGTAGACTTTTGTCTGTTAAGCAGTTAGTAACAACACCCTATCATCCTGCATGTAATGGTTTGGTTGAAAGATTTAATGGAACCTTAAAAACAATGTTGAGAAAAATGAGTTCTGAAAGACCAAAAGACTGGGACAGGTACTTGCCAGCATTGCTATTTGCTTATAGAGAAGTCCCACAAGAAAGTACTGGATTTTCACCCTTTGAACTTTTATATGGTAGAACAGTCAGAGGACCCATGACTGTGCTGAAAGAGTTATGGACGAAGGAAGAAACTATGCCTGATGTGGAAAAGTACTTACCAGTATGTGATAGACTTGAGGAACGACTGTCAAGAACCTGTGAACTAGCACAGAAGGAACTCAAGAAATCTAGTGCAAGATACAAGAAATATTACGACAGAAAAACAAAGACTAAGACTTTTAAGGTGGTGATTATGTTTTTAATTCTTCTCCCAAACTGATCACAACAAACTGTTAATGCAATGGAAGGGACCTTTCAAAGTCCTTGATAAGAAAGGATTAGCAGATTATCGGGTAGATATGAATGGTAAAATCCGTATGTTTCATGCAAATCTCCTTAAGAAGTATAATCAGCGACTAGAGCCTAATCTAAGTGGCAATGCTTTATTTCAATTGGCTTCTTATGCTGTTATAGATTCAGAGGAAACCGATGATAAGGAACACTTAGTCCATCTATACCCATGAAAGCAACAGAGTCTTATGCTGATGTCGATGTCAGCCCAAGCATTAACTAGTGAACAGCTTGCATCTGTGAATACCTTATTACATGAACTTTGAAGGATGTTTTTGGACAAGATTATGCCTGAGGGAGAACTGATCTCATTCAACATGAAGTCCATTTGACTACTGAGGAACCCATCAGAAAACAGACCATATAAAATCCCCTATGCATTAAGAGGAGCAGTACGAGCAGAGATACAGAGCATGCTAGATATGGAATGTCATTGAGCCATCTGAATCTCCATATGCCAGTGCATTGTAGTGGCAAAGAAATCTGATGGAAGTAACAGAATCTGCATTGATTCAGAAAGTTAAAACAAGGTAACCGTTTTTGATCCTGAACCTATGCCAGAACCAGAGGAAATAATGACAAAATTAGCCAAAGCAAGTTCTTTTCAAAGATTGACCTTTGTAAAGGCTATTGGCAGATTCCAATGAGAACCGAGGATCGTGATTTGACATCATTTTTAGCTCCCGATGGATTATACAGATTCAAAGTCATGCCATTTGGGATGTCCAACAGTCCAGCACATGTAATCGATTGATGCGTAAATTATTAAAAGGTTTGGAACACACTGATAGTTCTTGGATGACATCCTCATTCACACAGAATCTTGGGAAGAACATCTCGAAGAATTAAGGGAAAGTCTTGGAGATGGCTAAGATGGGCACTCCTGACAGCAAAGCCGTCAAAGTGTCAAGTTGCTCAAACCCAGTTGGTGTATTTAGGACACTTGATTGGCAGTGGTACTGTTCAACCTACAAATGACAAGTTGAAGGCTATTCAAGAGGCACCAAGACCAGAAACAAAGAAACAGGTCAGGTCATTCATTGGGTTAATTGGCTACTACAGGAAATATGTGCCGAATTTTGCATCTTTAGCAGCTCCATTAACTGATTTGACAAAGAAAGGATTTCCAAATAAGTTAGAGTGGAAACAAGAACATGAAAATGCATTCCGAACTTTGAAATCTATGTTACTTTGTAGTCCTATTCTTAGGCTTCCAGATTTATCCAAACCCTTTATTCTAAGGACAGATGCTTCCAACAGTGGGGTCGGCGCTGTTTTGATGCAGGTGCATGATGGGAGAAATATCCTATTGCCTATGCAAGTCGTAAGCTGATGGACCGTGACAGAGGTATGCAGTCATAGAGAAAGAGTGTCTTGCTATTGTTTGGGCTTTACAAAAGTTTCAAGCTACTTGTATGGCAGATTTTTTATAATAGAGACAGATCATCAGCCTTTGGTGCATCTTCAAAAGGCAAAGGTTTCCAATGGTTAGATTAATGAGATGGTCTCTTTTTCTACAGTCATATAATTTCAGAGTGGAGGTTATCAAGGGTCAGAAAACGTAGGAGCTGATTTTCTGAGACCGTCACATTACTGTATAAATGTTAGTACTTTATCCTTTTTATATAGTTTTCCTTGTAATGTACCACAAAATCATATTTTGTGTCTCAGGAAGGGAGGTATTGTCACATTTAATATTTAATTACTGTATAATGTTCCATTATACCGCTGAATACATTTCAAGTTTGTAACTAGCGTGTCGGTGGTTACTGGGCTCGTTAAGTGTTTATTAGGCAGCCAGGTTCTTGAGACGTCTTCGACACTGGAACTGAGTGGTCGGGGTCTTTCTCTGTCCAACACTACGTGATTTTGGGTGCTCCCATGCTTCGTGAACTTGGGGAAAACTCCTTTACCTGTGTGGTTGTTACCTGTGTGGTACTGTTGCTGTTACCTGTGTGGTATTGTTGCCTGTGTGGTATTGTTACCTGTGTGGTACTGTTGCTGTTACCTGTGTGGTATTTTCTTAATATATCTCTCAACGTACGAGGACCCAACACTACGAATGGACTGATTATGCGAGTGCTGTATTTTGTTCCAGTGACCATTTTGGGTGCAGTACACACACCACAGTTCGAGCTTGAGTGCAAGTTGTCTACGATTCCTGTGGGTCCGTGGCACCACTTATGCAACCTGCAGTGGATCACAGCTCACAGCTCTAGTGGATGGGCCAAGACGGGCTCGTCATTCAGCACCTATATGCCAGTGTTGCTTAGATTGTAGCATGAAAGCTGTTTATGTCATTTGCATACCCTCTGTGTTAAATTGATCCTAATTACCATAGTGTTAAATAAATTGTTATGATTTTACTTGTGTTATCACTTGCTAACGAAGGTCATCCTCTTTAAGTAGTAGGTTGGTGGTTAAAGAACCCAACACAGTTCAGTGCAGCTGTGACAATATATATATGTATTATATATATATATATATATATACTATATATATAATATATATATAATATATATATATATATATATATATATATATATATATATATAATATATATATTATATATATATATATACATAATATATATATATGTGTGTGTGTGTGTGTGTGTGTTTGTGTGTGTGCTCTCCTAAATTTAAGATTCTATTCTATTCTACTGACGAGTATGGAAAAGGTCGCCTTAGTCATTCGATTCCAACTCGAACCTTGACTTCTCCCGCGTATCTGACAGGTATTTTCCTCAAAAGATATTTTCCTCAAAAGATATTTTCCTTCTTTTTCCCTTGAAATCCTCAGCAGAAAACCCTTATGGACAGAGTCAACAGACTATGAACCGAAGGGAGTCATCACCAAAGGGGAAACAGAAAGAGGAAAGAGAGAAGTTAAAGGATGTAGAGGTGAGGAAATAGAAAATGGAGACGAGGTGAGGAAATAGAAAATGGAGTCGTCTCGAACGGGACCTGCTACAACCGAGTCTTGCCATTCTTTGTCGTTCTACGGTCAAATTGGATTCAAATTCGTAGCTATGAACATGTTCTCTCCAAACGTCACTTTAGTCATTGGTTTTGGCAGCGAAGTCTTGAGAAATGAAATAATGGAAATTATTAATACGAGAGTTAGGTGCTTTGAATTCTTCTTCTTCTTCTTCAAAAAAAAAAAAAAAAAAATCGTTGCATTTGGCTGCGCGACCATAAATAAATAAATCAGTTGAAAAGGATGACTTTAAAAACCAAAAGCTTTGAATTCTTCTCTTTCTTCTTCTTCTTTTTCTCCTCTCCAAATACTGCTTTGGACATTGAATTTGGCAGCGCAAGTATTACTTTGTCACCTAAGGAAGCTTTGAAAATTATTATTATTGACCACCATTTGCGTAGAAACGAAATGTCAAGGGTGTGAGTCACTGAGAGAGAGAGAGAGAGAGAGAGAGAGAGGTGGCTTTGATTCACAAAAAATTACCCTTATTTCTAAAAGCTAATAGGGCGTTTGTTTTCCTAGCACGTCCCCCTCCCCCCTCCCCCCTCCCCCCTTACCCTTTTTGCCTTTTCTGTCCGTCGGCATTTGTGCCTTTGAAAGGCAGATCGTGTACCCTTTGGTGTTTTGCCTTTGTAGTTGTTATTTTTTTTTCAATGTTTATGTAAACTTTCAGTGTGTCAGTCTGTTTGGGTTGTCTTGGTATTTCCAGTGTATTTGTTGTATTTTTCATTACCTGCTGTATTCTGTATGCTTTTTTGTTCATTTTGCGTATGCAGAATACGTTGCAATCAAACACATTGTGTTTCTATATTTTCAACCTATTCTGTCATGCATCAGTAATCTTTCAAAATTGCCTGTATCATATTTTAAGTCGTTACGTGTATTTCTTATGTATTTTTATGTAATAACCATTTACCTGCTGTATTCTGTATACTTTTTTTGTTCGTTTCGTATACGCGGAATGCGTCGCAATCAAACGCATTGTTTGTGCTCTATATTCATCTAACCTACCTTTCATGCACCAGAGATGTTCCAAATCCCCTGCGTGTGTATTTTCAAGTCTTGCAAATCTTACCTCGCCCAAAGAACGCCAAAAAAACAAAAAACAAAAACAAAATGAAAATCCACAACAAAAGACGGCCATCTCCCAGACGGAACGGAAGAAAAAAAAAAATGTAAGAAGAAGAAGAAGAAGAAGGCATTTGTTTATAACCCCTTTTGAAGCATCCACGGAATTCAGATCAAACGATTCTGCAGGGGATTGCTTTCAATTGAATAGACTAGACCCCCACCGTGAAAGGCGTCTCTGAAAGGAATTGCTAAAGGTTCCTGTTGCAACGGACGATGTCTTTTATTTTTTTTTCTTTTACCTGTTCGTACATCACAAGATGAGGGTTGGTTGGATTTATATCATTGATTTAGTGGTAGGGAAGGAGAGAGAGAGAGAGAGAGAGAGAGAGAGAGAGAGAGAGAGAGAGAGAGAGAGAGAGAGAGGAGAGGGGGGGGGTCATGCAGACTGTCTTAAGAATATATATTATATATATATATATATATATATATATATATATATATATATATATATATATATATATATATATATATATATATATATATATGCTTGCGGGACTCGGAGATCACGAAAGGGTGGTCGTGCTAGGTGATATGAATGCAAAAATGCAAAGGTAAGGTTATACACATAGAGATTTTGATATAAAACTGGTGTTGCCTGAGAGCTTGCTGCCCTAAATCTAACTTAAGCACGAAGCGGGGGCGGGGAGGAGGGGGAAGAGATGGACGAACGTCTTTTGAAATTTTTTATCAAAACTGGAATAGGTAAATTTAGTCACAAAAAAAAAAAAAAAAAAAAAAAAAAACAGTCCCTGAGCTACCAGTTTGGCGCAAGTCTTTAACCTTAGCTTGAACATTTTATTGTGACTACGTTTTAATTAGTAGATACAGGATGTGCAACCATTTTTCTTATGTAAGTCTGTTTATCTCCTTTCCTCTCCACTTTTACTTAATATCTTGCATGCTTTAATACGTGAGTTTGTACGTACGTGCGTGTGTGCGTGATCAAATATCCTGTCGTGCCTAATAGCACCCCAAACTCTCTCTCTCTCTCTCTCTCTCTCTCTCTCTCTCTCTCTCTCTCTCTCTCGTCCTGCAGCCTTTCTCTTCAATAGACTCCCCCTAATCGATAACCTAATTATCAAACAGTTAGCAACATGGCCCCCGCCCCCCGGTCTAATATTTGCTCGGACTGTAAAAAGATATTCCTTTTGATCTTTGGAAATATCAGCAGCTATTTCCCTGTAGGTTAATACGATGCAGCATTTTGTGATTAGTGACCCCTTTTGTCCCTTCCCTTCGTGTTTCGACATTTAGCATTTTTTTTTTTAATATTATACATGATTTGATTTTTTATTTGGAGGATTTTTTTTAATATTATATATGATTTTTTTAAATTTCGAGGATTAAACAAAAAAAATATGTTTGATTTTTTTTCAATTTCGAGCATTAATTTCTTTTAAACATATATATGATCTTTTTTCGAGATTTTGTTTTTTTTTTAAATTGTTATATATGATTTTTTTTTAAATCTCGAGCCTTTTTTTGAAATATCATATTTGATATTTTTTATTTCGAGGATTTTTTTTAAATATATATGATTTTTTATTTACGGGGATTTTTTAAAAATGTTTTATATATGATATTTCTTAATTTCGAGGATTTTTTTTTATATATATGATTTTTTTTTTAAATAGTCGGAGCTCGTTTATATATATACGAAAGTTTGGCAGTTAAAATTGAAACTGCCGTTGTTGCTGTTTGTATTGAATAACGCTGCTGCTTTGTATTAAAATAAAGTGGGTAATCTGTAAGAATTACGCTGCTTTGCATTGAAATTTGAGAATAATAATATAGGTCATTCGTAAGAATTATGGAGATCTTCTGTTCTCTGTAATTTGAGTATTTAAGTTCTCTTATTTCCTGGAATTTTTCACAGTAGAAATATTTTTTGGAAATGCTGGTAAAGTAGATTCACATCACCGGTGCATCTGATGTCTGGGCCAGTTCCTTACGACGCAGTCACAGGGCTGCAAACTCTGTCTCGAGAGAGTTCCACATAGGCAGGATGTATGCTCACCCTCTCCTGGGGGATACATCTCTTAAAAGCAATCCCTCAGGAGAGGCGGATCATACATCCTGCCTAAATGAACTCTCAAGAGACTGAGAGTTCCCAGCCCTGTGATTGGCTTATCAACAGCCAATCAGGAGCGTCGTAAGGGACTACTGGCCTAGACATCAAATGCACGGTTGATGTGAATCTACTATAGGAACTGATACTCAATAAAATTAACAAGATTTCATGTTTAAAACATAATACGTCTAAATAGAATTGTGTGTCGGCATCTGAACGACAAAAGAGAAACAGAGGTCTGCAGAATTATAAGAGGATTAATATCTACCCTAGTACCAATCTCTTAATTAAATACGAAGGAGGTTTCCAGCGCCTTTAAATTATTCCAGCAGTCAGTTCTTCCAGGTTCTGGATTCCGTTTTCATTTCCGAGTCGCCGTAGTTATGTGATCCCCTTGGAGTGCTGAGGCAGGTGGAACTCTGGTTTATAAGGCTGAGAAATCTCTCGGGGTCTCTGGATTCTTCTTAGTTGTTTAGTTTATAAGGCAGAGAGCCTCCAGAATCGGTTGGTTTCTCTTGTTTGTTTGTTTATTTGTTTAGTTTAGTTTATAAGGCGGGGAACATCTCTTGAGTCCCTTGATTTTTCTTGGTTATTTGTTAATTTTTTGTTCGTTTAATTTTTTTTTAAATTTTTATTCTTTAATTTATTTTTACCTGAAGTGATACAGGTTTATCTGTGTGGAAGTTTGTATGTTTGTATACCTAGCTTAATGTTGATTAATATGGTATTGCGTACTTAGACCCTTTCTTAAGTAATTTTGAGAATATGTAATTTTGTAATTAGCATGAACTTTACCTGAGGTGATTCAGGTTTATCTGTGTGGATGTTTGTATACCCAGGTTTTCTTGGATTTTATGAATATGGTATTATGTGATGAGCACTTTTCTTGCGTAATTTCAAGAATATGTAATTTTGTAATTAGCTTCCGGTTTATCTGTGTGGATGTTTGTATACCCAGGTTTTCTTACGTAATTTTTAGTATATGTAATTTTGTAATTTAACGTATTACGTAACATGATCAGGAAATATTTACCCAAAATATCCAGACTCGATTTTTATAATTACAGGTTTTAAGATATAAAATTGGTTTGTCATCCATGTGAATTTTTGCTGAGGTATAATAATAGTAACTTGAGACCCACGATTGGTTTTAAATAAAAGATGAAGATACTAAAATCAAACGATGCCTTGTCTGCTAATGTGGCGTAGGAAAAATTTAGTCATGCAATGATTCTTACAGGTTTTTTGTACAACAGTTCATGTATGTAGGGTGAGTAGTTACGTAATGAATGATGTTGAAAGACTGAGAGTTGTCAGTATGCCAAGGACTTGTTGTCTATTTGTGTTTTTCCTGCAACCAGCATTTTGTAAAGAGATGGATCCACACTTTTAAGATACACCATGGCTCATATCGAACATGGCCATAGGGGCCATCGACTCGAAATTCAAACTTCCAAAGAATATAGCGTTCATTTTGCAAGAAGTAACAGATGGTACAGAAAGACTGAGATCAGGGATTAGAAAAGAAAGGACGAATATCACAGATTAATAAACAAAGAGATAGAAATGCAAGTCCATAATTAAAATACCAAGTGAGTGTTTTTTTATCTGACCTTATGCAGCCGGCTCTGCTCCATAGAGCATCCCGTAAACCATGTGAATTTCTTATGGGGGTGTAATTTCTTGCATCTCTCCTGAACTTTCTGGTTCAGTTACACAACGGCCTCGAGGTCGCTGTTTCCAGTTAGGGCGAATTAGATATTAATGACATTTGTAGCTTAATGATTGTGTATATATATATATATATATATATATATATATATATATATATATATATATATATATATATATATATATATATATATATATATATATATATATAGTATATATATGTGCTCCTAAATTTAATATTCTATTCTATTCTACTGACGAGTATGGAAAAGGTCGCCTTAGTCATTCGATTCCAACTCGAACCTTGATATTCTCCTGCGTATCTGAAAGGTATTTTCCTCAAAGATATTTTCCTTCTTTTCCCTTGAAATCCCCAGCAGAAAACCTTTATGGACAGAGTCAACCGACTATGAACCGAAGGGAGTCATCACCAAAGGGGAAGCAGAAAGAGGAAAGAGAGAAGTTAAAGGAAGGAGAGGTGAGGAAATAGAAAATGGAGACGAGGTTGGATGAAATAGAAAATGGAGGACGAGGTGAGGAAAGGAGAAAATGGAGACGAGGTGAAGAAATAGAAAATGGACTCGTCTCAAACGGGACTGCTACAGCCGAGTCTTGCCATTCTTTGTCGTTCTACGGTCAAATTGGATTCAAATTCGCGAAGTCGTAGCTATGAAACATGTTCTCTCCAATCGTCACTTTAGTCATTGGTTTTGGCAGCGAGCTCTTGAGAAATGAAATAATGGAAAGATTAATACAAGAGTCAGGTGCTTTGAATCTTCTTCTTCAAAAAAACCGTTGTATTTGCAGCGCGACCATAATAAATAAATCAGTTGAAAAGGATGAATACAAGAATCAAAAGCTTTAAATTCTTCTAATCCCTCTCTCCAAATATTACTTTGGGTCATTGAATTTGGCAGCGCGACCTGCAAGTATTACTTTGTCACCTAAGGATGCTTTGAAAATGATTATTATTGACCACCATTTGCGTAGAAACGAAATGTCAAGGGTGTGAGTCACTGAGAGAGAGAGAGAGAGAGAGAGATGAGAGAGGTGGCTTCCGATTCACAAAAATTACCCTTATTTCTAAAAGCTAATAGGGCGTTTGTTTTCCTAGCACGTACCCCCCCCTCCCCCCCCTCCCCCCCTCCCCCCCCCCCCCTCCCCCTCCCCCTTACCTTTTTGCCTTTTTCTGTCCGTCGGCATTTGTGCCTTTTGAAAGGCAGATCGTGTACCCTTTGGTGTTTTGCCTTTGTAGTTGTTATTTTTTTTTTCAATGTTATGTAAACTTTCAGTGTGTCAGTCTGTTTGGGTTGTCTTGGTATTTCCAGTGTATTTGTTGTATTTTTCATTACCTGCTGTATTCTGTATGCTTTTTGTTCATTTTGCGTATGCAGAATACGTTGCAATCAAACACATTGTGTTCTATATTTTTCTAACCTTCCTGTCATGCATCAGTAATCTTTCAAAATTGCCTGTATGCATATTTTAAGTCGTTACGTGTATTTCTTATGTATTTTTATGTAATTTCCATTTACCTGCTGTATTCTGTATACTTTTTTTGTTCGTTTCGTATACGCGGAATGCGTCGCAATCAAACGCATTGTTTGTGCTCTATATTCATCTAACCTAACCTTTCATGCACCAGAGATGTTCCAAATCCCCTGCGTGTGTATTTTCAAGTCTTGCAAATCTTACCTCGCCCAAAGAACGCCAAAAAAACAAAAAACAAAAACAAAATGAAAATCCACAACAAAAGACGGCCATCTCCAGACGGAACTTTCCAACCCCCCAAAAAAAAATGTAAGAGGAAGAAGAAGAAGGCATTTGTTTCTAACCCCTTTTGAAGCATCCCACGGAATTCAGATCAACGATTCTGCAGGGGATTGCTTTCAATTGAATAGACTAGCCCCACCGTGAAAGGCGTCTCTGAAAGGAATGCTAAAGTCTGTGCAACAGACGATGTCGACCCTCTTTTTTTTCTTTTTTTCTTTTACCTGTTCGTACATCACAAAGATGCGAGGTTGGTTGGATTTATATTCATTGATTTAGTGGTAGGGAAGGAGAGAGAGAGAGAGAGAGAGAGAGAGAGAGAGAGAGAGGAGAGAGAGAGAGAGAGAGGAGAGGGGGGGTGTCATGCAGACTGTCTTAAGAATATATTATATATATATATATATATATATATATATATATATATATATATATATATATATATATATATATATATATATATATGCTTGCGGGACTCGGAGATCACGAAAGGGTGGTCGTGCTAGGTGATATGAATGCAAAAATGCAAAGGTAAGGTTATACACATAGAGATTTTTGATATAAAACTGGTGTTGCCTGAGAGCTTGCTGCCCTAAATCTAACTTAAGCACGAAGCGGGGGCGGGGAGGGGAGGAGGGGGAAGAGATGGACGAACGTCTTTGAAATTTTTTATCAAAACTGGAATAGGTAAATTTAGTCAAAAAAAAAAAAAAAAAAACAAAAAAAAAAAAAAAACAGTCCCTGAGCTACCCAGTTTGGGCGCAAGTCTTTAACCTTAGCTTTGAAATTTTATTGTGACATACGTTTTAATTAGTAGATACAGGATGTGCAACCATTTTTTCTATGTAAGTCTGTTTATCTTCTTTCCTCTCCACTTTTACTTAATATCTTGCATGCTTTAATACGTGAGTTTGTACGTACGCGTGTGTGCGTGATCAAATATCTGTCGTGCCTAATAGCACCCCAAAACTCTCTCTCTCTCTCTCTCTCTCTCTCTCTCTCTCTCTCTCTCTCGTCCTGCAGCCTTTCTCTTCAATAGACTACCCCCTAATCGATAAACCTAATTATCAAACAGTTAGCAAACATGGCTCCGCCCCCCCGGTCTAATATTTGCTCGGACTGTAAAAGATATTCCTTTTGATCTTTTGGATAAATATCAGCAGCTATTTCCCTGTAGGTTAATACGATGCAGCATTTTGTGATTAGTGACCCCTCTTGCCCTCCCTTCCCTTTTTTTTTTTTCGTGTTTCGACATTTAGCTTTTTTTTTTTTTTAATATTATACATGATTTTTTTTTATTTCGAGTATTTATTTTAATATTATATATGATTTTTTTTATTTCGAGCATTTAAAAAAATATAATGTTTGATTGGTTCAAGTTCGAGCATTCATTTTTTTGAAATATTATATATGATATTTTTCGAGGTTTATTTTGAAAATGTTATATATGATTTTTTTTTTTAATTTCGAGCATTTTTTTTGTTGAAATATTATATTTGATATTTTTTATTTCGAGGATTTTTTTAAATATATAATTCTTTTTATTTTGGGGATTTAAAAAAAAATGTTATATATGATATTTCTTAATTTCGAGGATTTTTTTGTTTTAATTTTTAAATTATTAATATGATTTTTTTAAATAGTCGGAGCTCGGTTATATATATCCGAAAGTTTGGCAGTTTAAAATTGAAACTGCCGTTGTTGCTGCCTTGTATAGAAATAAACGTTGCTGCTTTGTATTGAAATAACGTTGCTACATTTTTTAAAAGTAACATTGCTGCTTTGTATTGAAATAACGTTGCTGCCTTTTATTATAATAGCATTGCTGTTTTGAAATAACGCTGCTGCTTTGTATTGAAATAACGTGGGTAATCCGTAAGAATTACGCTGCTTTGCATTTAAATTTGAGAATATGCACTCTGTATTAAATAATAATATAAAGCGCCTCAGTGGCATGGTTGGTTTGGTGTTTGCTTGCTCATCTCTGTGGTCGCGGGTTCGATTCTCGGCCATTCCATTGAGGAGTGAGAGATGTGTATTTCTGGTGATAGAAGTTCACTCTCGACGTGGTTCGTAAGTCACGTAAAGCCGTTGGTCCCGTTGCTGAAGAACCACTGGTTCCATGCAACTAAAAACACCATACAAGCAACAATAAATAATAATATAGGTCATTCGTAGAATTATAGAGAATTTTTGTTCTCTGCAATTTGAGTATTTAAGTTCGTCTCATTTCCTGGGAATTTTTCACAGTAGAAATATTTTTGGGAAATGCTGGTAAAGTAGATTCACATCACCGGTGCATCTGATGTCTAGGTCAGTCCCTTACGACGCAGTCACAGGGCTGGAAACTCTCAGTCTCTCGAGAGAGTTCACATAGGCAGGATGTATGATGCTCCGCCTCTCTGGGGGATTACATCGTCAAAAGCATCCCTTATGATGGGCGATCATACATCCTGCCTAAATGAACTCTCAAGAGACTGAGAGTTTCCGACCCTGTGATTGGCTTATCAACGGCCAATCAGGAGCGTCGTAAGGGACTACTGGCCTAGACATCAAATGCACGGTTGATGTGAATCTACTATTGGGAACCGATACTGTTTAAAACATAATACGTCTAAATAGAATTGTGTGTCGGCATCTGAACTTCAAAAAGAGAAACAGAGGTCTGCAGAATTATAATAGGATTAATATCTACCCTAGTACCAATCTCTTAAATACGAAAGGAGGTTTACCAGCGCATTTAATTATTCCAGCAGTCAGTTCTCCAGGTTCTGGATTCCGTTTCATTTCCGAGTCGCCGTAGTTATGAGATCCCCTTAGAGTGACGAGGCAGGTGGAACTCTGGTTTATAAGGCTGAGAAATCTCTCGGGGTCTCTGGATTCTTCTTAGTTGTTTAGTTTTATAAGGCAGAGAGCCTCCAGAATCGGTTGGTTTCTCTTGTTTGTTTGTTTATTTGTTTAGTTTAGTTTATAAGGCGGGGAACATCTCTCGAGTCCCTTGATTTTTCTTGGTTATTTGTTAATTTTTTTTGTTTTTTTTTTTTTTTTCTTGTTTTGTTTAATTTGTTTTTTAATTTTTATTCTTTTATTTATTTTTACCTGAAGTGATACAGGTTTATCTGTGTGGAATTTTGTATGTTTGTATACCTAGCTTAATGTTAATTAATATGGTATTTGCGTAGTTAGACCCTTTCTTAGTAATAAGGAGATATAATTTTGTTTCTAATTAGCATGAACTTTACTTGAGGGGATCAGGTAAATCTGTGTGTGCAGTTCGTATACCAGGTCTGGATTTAGAATATGTATTAGTGATGAGCACTTTTCGTATCAAGAGTCATTTTGTAATTAGCAGAACTTTACTGAGGTATTCAGGTCGTGTAGACGTTTGATACCCAGGTTTTCTACGTAATAATGTAATTTTGTAATTTATCGTATTACGTTACATACGTTACATGATCAGAAAATATTTACCCAAAATATCCAGACTCGATTTTTTATAATTACAGGTTTTAAGATATAAAATTGGTTTGTCATCCATGTGAATTTTGCTAAGGATAATAATAGTAAACTTGAGACCCACGATTGGTTTTAAATAAAAGATGAAGATACTAAAATCAAACGATGTCTTGTCTGTTAATGTGGCGTAGGAAAATTTTAGTCATGCAATGATTCTTACAGGTTTTTTTGCACAACAGTGCATGTAGGGTGAGTAGTTACATAATGAATGATGTTAAAAGACTGAGAGTTGTCAGTATGCTCAGGACTTGTTGTCTATTGTGTTTTTCCTGCAACCAGCATTTTGTGAAGAGATGGATCCAAACTTTTAAGATACCCATGTCATATCGAACAAGGCCATGGGGGGCCATCGACTCGAAATTCAAACTTCCAAAGAATATAGCGTTCATTTTGCAAGAAGTAACAGATGGTAACATGAAAATACAGAAAGACTGAGATCAGGGATTAGAAAAGAAAGGACGAAGTTACAGATTAATAAACAAAGAGATAGAAATGCAAGTCCATATTTAAAATACCAAGCGAGTGTTGTTTTTTTTTTTTTTTTTTTTTTTTTTTTTTTTTTTTTTTTTTTTTTTTTTTAAGATTTATCTGACCTTATGCCAGTACGGGCTCTTGTTCTTTAGAGCATCCCGTAAAAAAAACCAAGTGAATTCTTATAGGGGTTGTGATTTCTTGCATCTCCTGAACTTTCTGGTTCCAGTTATGGAAACGGCCTCGAGGTCTCTGTGCCACAGCCCAGCGGTACGAGGAATGAAGGACTTTTGGAACTGGAATTGGGAATTGAAGATATGAAGAGACCAGAGAGAGAGAAAAAAAAAAACAAGTAATTGTTCTGAGAAAATGAAAAAGGAGGTCGTCATCATCTTCTTCTAGAGACGAAGCATCTATATGATTACCAGGTTGTCTGTCAAAAGAAGTGTGAAAGGAAAGATCCGATGATTGATTAAGGGGGTGGGGGCGGGGGGGGGCGGGACTAGGGGGGGGGGGGGGGTTGTAAAAGGGGTGATTGTGGGGGGGGGGGGTGGGTGGGGGGGGGGGAGATGAACTCCACCCCCTTGCTCTTTAAATGGATCATATGACGGAACAACGGACGTTTAATTTGAGCGTTCTAGGGCTCTCTTTTGGGGATCGAGAGTCGCCGGACGAATTCCCGGATGAAAAAATAGGGTGGTAGAGGCTCGCATTATTTTGTCTTTCTCTTTTTGGGGGTGGAGGGGGGAGGGGTTAGGAGATAGGAACAAACAATGAACGGTGGAGAGAAAGTGGAAAATGAAACGGATGGAAAAGGGGATCAGATTCTTTTGTCTTAGTTACTCATTTTCGATTGTGATTTAAAGTCGTAATTATTGTTATTATTTTAATTTTTTCCGGAATTGCGTCTTATGTTGTATTCAACGAGCTTTTGTCGTAGCTGGATCAGATCAAGAAAGAGAGAGAGAGAAAGAGAGAGAGAGAGAGAGAGGAGGTATACCTGGTAGTGACCTTTAGTTTAACAGACCACCGAGCTGAATTACCAGCTCTTTTAGGGCTCTGGCCCGAAGGATTAGATTTCATTTTTTTTTTTTTTCGTGGCTAATAGGCAATTGGTCACTTAGCGACATGACAACAGCTTATATTGTGTTATCGGAACCACATTCGGTCGAGAAATGAATCTCTGATTACCGGAAATTCATTCCTCTGGTTCCTCACTGGTAGGAATGGGAAGCGAACTCGGGCTACATGTTGATAGGGACGAGTATACAATACCACTCGTCCAATGATGGAACTAAATAACTATATATGTATATATATATATATATGTATATATATATATATATATATATATATATATATCATATATATAGTATGTATGTATATATGTATGTATTTATATGTATGTATGTTTATTTATGTATGTATATGTATATGTATATATATTATACATATATATATATATATATATATATATATCTAGTATATATGTATATGTATATATCTATATATATATATATATATATATATATAATATATATATATGATATATATATATATATATATATATATAGGACAAAAAAAAACAAGTCCGCCTTTGGGCCAGCCCTTTGAGAGCTG
>NC_061098.1:7210326-7217826 GCF_015104395.2 Macrobrachium nipponense
ATGATTCGGTGAGGAGGTTCTTGTATAAAACACGAAGTATAAAAAAATATATATATTCTTCTGAAGTTTTACATGGTGAAGATCAGGTATGATTGTACAAGTCTTTTAATAACGATAGCTTGATCGCTTCTGCCAATGATGATGGCTACTTCTGTTCTCTACAGATAAAGCTTAGGTAAAGAGATACAGGTCTTCTAATGACGATAGCTAACTCTGTTCTGCCTGTTCTACATCTCTGTTACAAGTTATGAAGGAAGCAGATAGTAGCTCGAACATATGAACATACTATCAGATGACATAGTTACATACGAACACACAATCAAATGAGACACGCTACAGATCACGTAGGCCGTTTGAATTATAGGTCGCGGTAGTTGTCTCAAGCAGGGAGCTTTGGACTAATGTTTATAAACAATTGAATGACTACCAGGTGACGGCATGTTATCTTAGCCTACTTTTATTGTATACGTCATCTTTAGCGTCTCTATCTGATCACATTCCTGCAAGCAATCTGGTTGACCTCTTTAGTTTTAGTCTTTTATATATATGGACTAACATTCCATATTTTTATTATGTAAACACTTACATAGATAATATATATATATATATATATATATATATATATATATATATATATATATATATATATATGTAAAAAGGGGGAATGTACAGATTCATCCTTTTTAACTTCCCATGGAGACAGAGAGTCCGAGCGACAGCTTAAGAATGCTGATGTATCTTTTTGGGTGGCGTGATGTTAAGGTCCTTACTAAGCAGGTCAACGATCGTCCTGTAGTTATGGGCGTTCGAGAAGGTGCCTTTGAAAACTGGCTGCAACCAGTTACCTGGGGCGTGTGCATTCCGAACTTTTGAGTGTGAGTTCGTATGTAGGTACGAGCTATGTCCGTTCAATGTGGAATGAATTAGCCAGAATGGGGAGACAGTTACTTGGAGAGAGCCGAGATGGCTCTGCAACGTTTTTTCTGTTTTGTGGAAAGTGCTTGGAGATTCTAGGCTGGAGATGGGTAAGAATTACTGTGCTTTAGCCAAAGATATGGCTTGTCTGTAATTTTGATATTTTGTAAAGATGTTCTATTTCATTTAATCTTTTGACTTTGTCTTTACAATTGTGTGTGCTGGCAGGAACTATATTTTGGAGAAGAGATAATTGGTGTTTGACTATTACTTTATAGATTATTATTTCACGGGGGTTATCTAAGTTACTTGAACTTTGAGTTATCATTCCATTTTAATTATCCTGTAAGAATCTGAGTTATTCAATTAGTACTTTACTTTGAATAAACGTATGTTTTTGTAGTTCCAACTCTGATTTGATGACCTAATGAAATGGAGTGGAGGTTATCGAGAGAGAGAGAGAGAGAGAGAGAGAGAGAGAGAGAGAGAGAGGAAGGCTATTGCCAGAGTTGGGTATCAGGAGAGAGAGAGAGAGGGGGGGAGGAGAATGTGTTACCAGACTTAGTTTGCCTTCCGCTTTGGCTTAACGCTTACCAAATGTGATACGAGACTCTTGTCTTGTAAGAGTGGTGGCAGCGGACGTGAACCGTTGTTATGCCTTTTGTTAGATTAATAACAGCTTAAAAAATGCTGCTTCCGGAGAGACTGATTGTTAAAGGGGTTAGGATGTCGTTAATAAGAGTCGGACATAAGAATTATTGAGACATGATTATGGTACTGAGCGAAAGAAATTGTACTAGAGTCATCAAATTTACCCATGGTGATGCCTCGGGCTCGTGAGGGCAGTCAGTTGGAACTGAGATGTTGTTAGTGCATTCCCTGAGACGTCCGCATGTGTGTGTATTGGCGTGCATTTTTTTCTCTCGCGCACGGTTTTGCGGTCGGGTTTTCTCTCATGTGAAGGGATAAGTGTTACGAATTAGTTTTTTTGAGGCCTGGGGGGTTTTTCGACTTTGTGTATGAATCATCTTGTGAGTTATGGGATTGGTTTAGAATACCACATTTTTTTCCCCCATAGGAGTAGAAAGTGATGTGGTTTATTGGCACATATTAAAGGAGACGCGTTCTTCTTTGTTTTAATGCATACGTTTGTATATGAATGGTTTTCATACATGCGATACTGTTGCTTGAATTGCATTCTTTGCCTGGAGATAGAGTGGCCGTTCATGCATACGCAGTCAGCGCAATTCTTGCTGACCAACCAAGGGGTATTGGAAGGGGAGGGTAGTAGTGGTTTTCCTTGGGGGCATTGCTTGACCGGGAGGGTGAAGCTCTTTTTTTTTTTTAGTGGGGGTGAACTTCTCCTTTTTCAATGCCAAGAAATCAGCTGATAACGATTGGTTGATGATGTGAGATGCCCGAAGGGTTTTTTTTAGACAGATTTTTTCTTTCTCTTGAGTGAAGAGAAAATGGGATGTGGTGTAAGTTTTCCTTATGCTTTGTAGAATGCTTTTACGCAATGTTAGAGAGAATTATTATTAATGGGGACACGGAGATTATTATTTTTTTAATGGAGATTTGACTGGTGTTGGGGAGATTACTTTAAAGTGGTGGTGATTGGTGATGATTGGTGATGACTGATGTTGTCAGTTGGTAATGCCATTGGTGGTGAATGGTGATGCCCGGTGTTGCAGTGGTGATGATTGCCAAGTGGTGATGCCGTTGGTGATGATTGGTGATGATTGGTATTGAGTGGTGTTGATTTTGGAGTTTTGGTGTGGCAATATTGATGAGTACTGTGGAAATAGCAATATTAATGCTTTTACTGGTGACACAGGAGATATTTTTTATGGAAGATATTTTACGAGAGGTACTTAAGTAGAATTATCATTACTTGAGATATTTATGGGGATTCTGTCAGAGTTCATGGTGTTATAAATTTTTGGGAGATATGCCAATGATTTTATGGGTGATGATATCAATTATTGGTGTATTTTGGTGAATTTGATGATAGCAATTTTGATGATACTGATAGTTGATAATTCTGATACTTAATATTTGTGAATGGGCGTGTGCCGATATTTACTGATATCTGATGATACTACTGATACTGGCGAAGTCTGATACTGATAGTTCTAATATTGGTGTTATTTTTTTTATACTAACATGGTTGTTGTAATGACTATCAAGGGTGGTGATGTTTTTTTTTGTGGATATGGGAGGAACTAACGACACAGATAATTGCTTGAAGTCTACGTGAGTCACAGATGTTACAGGTGTTAAGGGAAAAGTTATCAGTACCATTAGTTTTTCTTTTTTCCTTTTTTGGAAGTTAGCCATCGCTGATGTAAGATTTTTTATCATGGGCAAGTTTCAATTTATTTTTCCCTCCGAGCAGTTTGTGTGAATTTTTTTTGATATCTCAGTTCATGACTTAGAGTCATTGTTCCGGAATGTGTTTATAATTTCAGCTGTTTGATGCTGCAGAGAGATTTATGAAAGGATTTTTGCATTTTTTTGAATGCATACGAAATAGCACTACATTTTTTTTCTGGATATTTGTGTTCCAGAAATTGTGGGTTTCTTGCACAATGCTTTTGTTGTATTTGTGACAGCTTTGCCAGAGATAGGAAACTTCGCTAAGTTTCTAGTGGCCTATGCCGTAGTGCATATGGAGAAGTCTTTGCTTAGACACTTTGAATTTGGAGTTTTGTTATAATGAGCTGTGGCACACTGGTGATTTTTTCTAGAATTTTCTGTGCAATCTTATTTGCCGAGTTTTTGCCCTTTCTTAGCAGTTATGCTAAACAGAGAGTTTATAGTCTTTGACTATAACATTGAGTTATTTTCCTGGAGAATTGGAGATAACATTTGAGATATAATATTTTTGAGATATAATATTTTGCCTACCTGATATATATATATTTTTTTTTAGATATTCCACAGTTTAGGCCTATGGTGGTGAGAGCTATGTTTAGTTCAATTATTTTGCAGCCATTTTTGTTGCAAAGAGAAATCTTGAGGAGACATGGGGCAATATTTCGAGCTTATCAGCTGGATGCTTTGAGTGCATTTTTTTGGAGATGGAGTTACATTTTTTATCATCCTGCTTGGATTGTAATAATCTTTTTTGGAGACTTGTTTTATTCCACATGTGAGTATTGGTGAGGTAGAGGGAATATGGTGTTGTGGGGTTATTAATTACATGGAGGAAATATTTTTATCACCGGAGTGGTGTTATTATTAATATGGTGATATATATATATTTGTGGGTGGCATTAATCTTTGGAGGTGACTTTTTTTGTGGTTATAATTGTTTGAAGTTGAATTTCTGGAGTTTTACGAGCCAAGAGAGGGGTTCTGTGGTTCTTTTTGGTTTTGTGACTAATTGGAGGCGAGTGGCATTACTGCATTGTGGTCCTATGGAGATGTTGCATTTTTTATGTTCACCAGTGGGTTATTTTTTGGTGGCATATAATTGCCGAATTGTGAGTTTACCGTAGTTTTTATCCCGGATAGGTGATAATTTGTTTATATAATTGAGTGGTATCCTGTGAGAGTTATGTCTTTGAGACAATTTTTGAGCATCTTAGTCGTGTCCTGGAGATGATTTTGTGGAATGTGCTTACATAATTTCAGTATAGAAACTTTTTTTGAGAATCATGGGTTTCTGAAGTTGGAAGTCTGACTAGACATTTTTATGCTGCAGTCCAAGCACCTGACTTGTTTGCAGGAGGATTTTTGCTGAAAATGCTGTGACGAGTCCGGTTGCTGACTCTTTTCCTCTAGTGTTGATTGCTCAGAGTTTTTGCAATACCTGGGAATGTTGACCATAGCATTTCATGAAAATGCATGTGTAAGGGGTTGCTTTCTGGCCGTGTCCAATAGATGGAAAAGTTGCGGTGGCAAAATTCCATAACTATACATATTGCATTCATGGGGAAAACGCGGGGTTATGTATATCATGCATATATTATGTGCTTTGTGATGGGGGAAAGTTCACTTATTGTTGTTAACTTTTTTTTTTCTTTTTTTTCCTACGAGAGATGTAATTGGGGATTGAGCTTTAAATAGCATTTCTTTTTGGATGGGAGATGTAATTTGTTGGGGGTTTGTGAATTGTATAATGGGCATTTGACATTAAGTCTCATTGAAATTAATTATGCAAACAGTAAGGGGTTTCTGCTGTTAGACATTGGAGAGTCCTTACTGATTTTGTGGGTTGTTGAAATATCAGAGCTTGAGAGAACATTTTCCAGTGATAATTTTGGGGCTGGGCTTGTTACGTGTTTGTTATGGGCTCATTACTTTTTTCTTTTTTTTCATTTGTGAGAATTAGTGAGAATTTGTGAGTTTGAGATGCGATGACAGAGTCCGAGTTCTGGGTGAGGTGTGTGTTGATGTGTGAATTTGGAGAATTGAGTTAGAGAACTTAATATTTTTTTGCGGGGTTGTGATAATGACTTATGATTTAGCAATCCTTGGAGTTCCTTCATGAGTTGAAGTTAGAAATTAGTTCAGTGGTCATATTAAATGGAGTTTATTGGGAGACGTTTAGTTAGTTTTCTTGGGAATTTTTGAGGTCATTATTTGATAGAAGTATGTCTGGGGTTAATTCTTTTTTGATTGACCGATGACTTGACTGACATACTTAAACACACCATAATCGTCATTCCCCGACGCTAGCAAGACGCCCACCAGCTGTTGCAGAGATGTTGCTGATGTGTGCCTAATTACGAGAAGTTTTTACAAGTCTACAGGGTTCTACAGCGCTTTTAGGTCTACAGAAGCCATTGGATGTCTTCCACTGGGAGATGTTTACCCTCTCTACAAAGTGTTTCACGAGTCTGTGGAGTTGCAGTTGCAGACAAAAAGGAGATTCAAGATGGAGAAAAAGTTTCTACACCCAATTGTTATTAAAGCCCCGGTTGGGTTTTTTTGGAGATGAACCATGATAGACATTACTTTGTGCTGCCAGAGACGTGCAGTTATTACTATATTTTGTGTTTTGAGCCGGCCAATGGGTTTTTTTTTATTTATGTATGAGCTGTTTTATGTGGCCTATGGCTAGGCAGGGGCTAACAAGGATGGTGGCCAAGCTAATCTGTAAAAAGGGGGAATTTACAGACTCATCATTTTTAACTTCCCATGGAGACAGAGAGTCCGAGCAACAGCTTAAGAATGCTGATGTATCTTTTTGGGTGGCGGGATGTTAAGATCCTTACTATGCAGGTCAACGATCGTCCTGTAGTTATGGGCGTTCGAGAAGGTGCCTTTGAAAACTGGCTGCAACCAGTTACCTGGGGCATGTGCATTCCGAACTTTTGAGTGTGAGTTCGTATGTAGGTACGAGCTATGTCCGTTCATTGTGGCATGAATTAGCCAGAACGGGGGAGACAGTTACTTGGAGATAGCCAAGATGGCTCAGCAACGTTTTTTCTGTTTTGTGGAAAGTGCTTGGAGATTCTAGGCTGGAGATGGGTAAGAATTACTGTGCTTTAGCCAAAGATATGGCTTGTCTGTAATTTTGATATTTTGTAAAGATGTTCTATTTCATTTAATCTTTTGACATTGTCTGTACAATTGTGTGTGCTTATCAGTGTGTCCCTCGTGTCTTTTAACAGGCAGATCTAGTGAGGGGGGCTGTGTCCTGTGTGGAGGAAACTATATTTTGGAGAAGAGATAATTGGTGTTTGACTATTACTTTATAGACTATTATTTCACGGGGGTTTATCTAAGTTACTCGAACTTTGATTTATCACTCCATTTTAATTATCCTATAAGAATCTGAGTTATTCAATTAGTACTTTACTTTGAATAAACATATATTTTTGTAGTTCCGACTCTGATTTGATGACCTAATGAAATGGAATGGAGAGAGAGAGACAGAGAGAGAGAGAGAGAGAGAGAGAGAGAGAGAGAGAGAGGGGAGGAGAATGTGTTACCAGACTCAGTTTGCCTTCCGCTTTGGCTTAACGCTTACCAAATGTGATACGAGACTCTTGTCTCGTAATATATATATATATATATATATATATATATATATTATATATATATATATATATATGTATATATATATACATATATATAAAGACTTTGTCATCTTAAAAATAAACATTCGATGACTTATGATAAAATAAAGATTAAATTAAACAAAAAATTAATGCCTAGTTCATTCCTGACCTTTAGGAAATGGACGAACAGCTGAGGGGGGATGGGGGTGCGAATCAAGGGCCCTCGTTATGCCCAACACACAATCCTGCTGGATCGGGGAGATTAACTTGCCGGGGATCTCAGTCAGGTATATTGGTGTGATGTATGGAAGTAAGTGAATAACTTTTTTCATTGTTTCGATTTTCATCATAAGAATGTATATTTGAATGAAGCAGGGGGATATATTATTACGGATTTATCAACTTTATATTTCAACACAAAATTATCACGAATTTATCAACTTTATATAAAGTAAAAAAATTAAATATTCAGTCTTTATCAACTTTATATTTCAAAACAAAATTATTTCGAATTTATCAACTTTATATAAAGTAGAAAAATAAAATATTCAGAATTTATCAACTTTATATT
>NC_061098.1:7222826-7230326 GCF_015104395.2 Macrobrachium nipponense
ATAATAATAATAATAATAATAATAATAATAATATAATAATAATAATCATAATAATAATAATAATAATAATAATAATAATAATAATAATAATAATAATAATAATATAATAATAATAATAATAATAATAATAATAATAATAATAATAATAATAATAATAATAATAATAAGGCGCCTGGAAAAGCAAATCATGGTGATGAGATCTGACTTGAGTAAAACTGAAAGAGATGGCAGAAAAAAGGCTAAGAAGCAAGAAAACAATGGAGGAACTCAACGAGAAATACAAAGTACAAAAGAGGGGATTAAACAACACAATAGAAGATGTAAAACAGAGGCTTAAGGCCAAAGCACCATAAGATCCAACGGTACATAAACAGGAATAAGGGATACCAACAGAACAAACTATTCGGAACCAACCAGAAAAGACTATACAGCCAACTAAGAGGGGAAGGCAACCACCCAGAAATTCCTGAAGCCGAACCAAGTAAGAGACTCTGGAAAACATATGGAGCAATCCGGTATCACACAACAAACATGCACATGGCTCAGGAAGTCAAGGAAGAAGAAACAGGGAGAATAAAACAAAGATTCACAGACATCACGACAGGACACAGTCAGACACCAACTAAAGAAAAATGCCAAAACTGGAAAGCCCGAGGTCCGATGAAGTCCATGGATACGGCTCAAAAAACTTCAAGGCCCTACACCACGAATAGCAGAACAACTCCAGCATTGTATCTCAAATCACCAAAAAGCACCCAAATGGATGACCACAGGAAGAACATCCTTAGTACAAAAAGACAAGAGTAAGGGAAATATAGCCAGTAACTACAGGCCTATCACCTGCCTACCAATAATGTGGAAAGTTACTAACAGGTATCATCAGTGAAAGCTATACAAACTACCTAGAGGAGACAAACACCATCCCCCACCAACAGAAAGGCTGCAGAAGGAAGTGTAGGGCACAAAAGACCAGCTCCTGATAGACAAAATGGTAATGAAGAACAGTAGGAGAAGGAAAACCAACCTAAGCATGGCATGGATAGACTATAAGAAAGCCTTCGACATGATACCAACACCCACATGGCTAATAGAATGCCTGAAAATATATGGGGCAGAGGTAAAATACCATCAGCTTCCTCAAAAATACAATGCGCAACTGGAATACAATACTTACAAGCTCTGGAATAAGACTAGCAGAAGGTTAATATCAGGAGAGGGATCTTCCAGGGCGACTCACTGTCCCCACTACTCTTCGTTAGTAGCCATGATTCCCATGACAAAAGTACTACAGAAGATGGATGCCGGGTACCAACTCAAGAAAAGAGGCAACAGAATCAACCATCTGATGTTCATGGACGACATCAAGCTGTATGGTAAGAGCATCAAGGAAATAGATACCCTAATCCAGACTGTAAGGATTGTATCTGGGGACATCAGGATGGAGTTTGGAATAGAAAAATGCGCCTTAGTCAACATACAAAAAGGCAAAGTAACGAGAACTGAAGGGATAAAGCTACCAGATGGGAGCAACATCAAACACATAGATGAGACAGGATACAAATACCTGGGAATAATGGAAGGAGGAGATATAAAACACCAAGAGAATGAAGGACACGATCAGGAAAGAATATATGCAGAGAGACTCAAGGCGATACTCAAGTCAAAACTCAACGCCAGGAAATATGATAAAAGCCATAAACACATGGGCAGTGCCAGTAATCAGATACAGCGCAGGAATAGTGGAATGGACGAAGGCAGAACTCCGCAGCATAGATCAGAAAACCAGGAAACATATGACAATACACAAAGCACTACACCCAAGAGCAAATACGGACAGACTATTACATAACACGAAAGGAAGGAGGGAGAGGACTACTAAGTATAGAGGACTGCGTCAACATCGAAAACAGAGCACTGGGGCAATATCTGAAAACCAGTGAAGACGAGTGGCTAAAGAGTGCATGGGTAAGAAGGACTAATAAAAGCAGACGAAGACCGCCCAGAAATATACAGAGACAGGAGAAAAAGACAGAAAGAAACAGAGACTGGCACAACAAACCAATGCACGGACAATACATGAGACAGACTAAAGAACTAGCCAGCGATGACAATTGGCAATGGCTACAGAGGGGAGAGCTAAAGAAGGAACTGAAGGAATGATAACAGCGGCACAAGATCAGGCCCTAAGAACCAGATATGTTCAAAGTACGATAGACGGAAATAACATCTCTCCCATATGTAGGAAGTGCAATACGAAAAGTGGAAACCATAAACCACATAGCAAGTGAATGAAGCCCGGCACTTGCACAGAACCAGTACAAAAAGAGGCATGATTCAGTAGCAAAAGCCCTCCACTGGAGCCTGTGCAAGAAACATCAGCTACCTTGCAGTAATAAGTGGTACGAGCACCAACCTGAAGTAGTGATAGAAAACGATCAGGCAAAGATCCTCTGGGACTATGGTATCAGAACGGATAGGGTGATACGTGCAAACAGACCAGACGTGACGTTGATTGACAAGGTCAAAAAAAGAAGAAAGTATCACTCATTGATGTCGCAATACCATGGGACACCAGAGTTGAAGAGAAAGAGAGGGAAAAATTGGATAAAGTATCAAGATCTGAAAATAGAAATAAGAAGGATATGGGATATGCCAGTGGAAATCGTACCATAATCATAGGAGCACTAGGCACGATCCCAAGATCCCTGAAAAGGAATCTAGAAAAACTTAGAGGCTGAAGTAGCTCCATGGACTCATGCAAAGAAGTGTGATCCTAGAAACGGCACACATAGTAAGAAGAGTGATGGACTCCTAAGGAGGCAGATGCAACCCGGAACCCCACACTATAAATACCCACCCAGTCGAATTGGAGGACTGTGATAGAGCAAAAAAACAAAAAAAAAAAAAAAAAAAAAAAAAAAAAAAAAAAAAAAAAAAAAAAAATAATAAAAAAAAAAAAAATAATAATAATAATAATAATAATAATAATTAATAATAATAATATAATAATAATAATAATAATAATAATAATAATGTTCTTTAAGGTCCGCAGTAATATACTGAGGGTAGCAGTAGTAAAAAAAATTTTGATATATAAAATTTTACTACGGCTGCCATCAGTATATAATTGTGGGCCTTAAAGACATTACTTGTGCCCTCGTCATTGAGACTTCTACCCAACAATAACAATCTTTAGAATTCATCCCGTAGCAGCGTGGCAGTCTACAGAGATGTTGATAATCTCATCGCCAAGAAAGGGTAAACAACATAGTTCCGTTAGATTTAACCATAATCACCATGGAAAATCATATTTACCTTCGTGTCTACTACCTTTCAAAGGAATATTAGATTCCCTGGCTCTTAGAAAGCTTCGGGTGGATGAAGTTACTTTGAATTAGTAATGTTAGCTCTATCGGCGTGGGCATATTCCGGGGGTTATGAAAAATCGCAAAAATTTCTTGTAGAGCACTAATTGGATCTCATTAGGGGGAATTGATTCGCGTTGGATAATTCACTCCTTTCGAATGGGCAGGTATTAGGTAGGCAGGTTTCCTGGCTCGTCTGTCAGTCGATTTAAGCGGATGCTTTTGACGCACTCCGGAAAACGATGTACTAAGAGGATTTGAGGGATGAGAAAGGTAATTATGTATTTCCCCTTTTATACTCCTGTAACTTCTTCCTGATCGACGCCATAATCTTTGGAAGCCTGACTTTCGAGTTAATGGCCCTTGTGGTGGTGGTTGTTCCATATGAATAGGGATCATCTTCTGAGGAATAATAATAATAATAATAATAATAATAATAATAATAATAATAATAATAATAATAATAATAATAATAATAATAATAAAAATAATAATAATAATAATAATAATAATAATAATAATAATAGTAATTATAGGAGCACTAGGCACGATCCCAAGAACCCTGAAAGGAATCTAGAAAAACTAGAGGCTGAAGTAGCTCCGGGCCTCATGCAGAAAAGTGTGATCCTAGAAACGGCACACATAGTAAGAAAAGTGATGGACTCCTAAGGAGGCAGGATGCAACCCGGAACCCCACACTATAAATACCACCCAGTCGAATTGGAGGACTGTGATAGAGCAAAAAAATAAATAAATAAATAATAATAATAAATTATCTTTTGTTTCTGTATCACCTATTACCTACTGTTACTTCTTTCTAATGATTAACACCGCATTCTTTGCAAGCTTGAATCTGATCCCAGTGGGCTGGTTGATATATATAGAGTTGATATCCTGAATAATAATAATAATAATAATAATAATAATAATAATAATAATAACAGAGAGGACGGAATGGGTAGAAAAAAATTAGACAATGGATGGAGCCAGATACAGAGAGAACAAAGATCCCTCCATGAAAGCCTACAACACCAAGAAATTAAGGGAGAAAACAAGTGAGGTCAATGAAAATAATGGGCCTAATACACACCACCAGTATCACAGAAACAAATAACTTGACATATGCAGGAGCAAGATTAGTAGCAGAACTGATGGGGATTCGAACACCAACACCACCGTCACAACCAACCAACAGAACCAAAACAGCAACCTCCTTGGAAAAGGCGCCTGGAAAGCAAATCATGGTGATGAGATCTGACTTGAGTAAACTGAAAGAGATGGCAGAAAAAGGCTAAGAAGCAAGAAAACCAGGGAGGAACTCAACGAGAAATACAAAGTACAAGAGAGGGGACTAACACCAATAGAAGATGTAAAACAGAGGCTTAAGGCCAAAGCACACAAGATCCAACGGTACATGAACAGGAATTAAGGAAAAGGGATACCAACAGAACAAACTATTCGGAACCAACCAGAAAAGACTATACAGCCAACTAAGAGGGGAAGACACCACCACCCAGAAATTCCTGAAGCCGAACCAAGTAAGAGACTCTGGGAAAACATATGGAGCAATCCGGTATCACACAACAAACATGCAACATGGCTGCAGGAAGTCAAGAAGAAGAAACAGGGAGAATAAAACAAAGAATTCACGGAGATCACGACAGACACAGTCAGACACCAACTAAAGAAAATACCAAACTGGAAAACCCCAGGTCCCGATGAAGTCCATGGATACTGGCTCAAAAACTTCAAGGCCCTACACCCACGAATAGCAGAACAACTCCAGCATTGTATCTCAAATCACCAAGCACCCAAATGGATGACCACAGGAAGAACATCCTTAGTACAAAAAGACAAGAGTAAGGGAAATATAGCCAGTAACTACAGGCCTATCACCTGCCTACCAATAATGTGGAAGTTACTAACAGGTATCATCAGTGAAAGGCTATACAACTACCTAGAGGAGACAAACACCATCCCCTACCAACAGAAAGGCTGCAGAAGGAAGTGTAGGGGCACAAAAGACCAGCTCCTGATAGACAAAATGGTAATGAAGAACAGTAGGAGAAGGAAAACCAACCTAAGCATGGCATGGATAGACTATAAGAAAGCCTTCGACATGATACCACACACATGGCTAATAGAATGCCTGAAAATATATGGGGCAGAGGAAAATACCATCAGCTTCCTCAAAAATACAATGTGCAACTTGGAATACAATACTTACAAGCTCTGGAATAAGACTAGCAGAGGTTAATATCAGGAGAGGGATCTTCCAGGGCGACTCACTGTGTCCCCACTACTCTTCGTAGTAGCCATGATTCCCATGACAAAAGTACTACAGAAGATGGATGCCGGGTACCAACTCAAGAAAAGAGGCAACAAAATCAACCATCTGATGTTCATGGGACGACATCAAGCTGTATGGTAAGAGCATCAAGGAAATAGATACCCTAATCCAGACTGTAAGGATTGTATCTGGGGACATCAGAATGGAGTTTGGAATAGAAAAATGCGCCTTAGTCAACATACAAAAAGGCAAAGTAACGAGAACTGAAGGGATAAGCTACCAGATGGGAGCAACATCAAACACATAGATGAGACAGGATACAAATACTTGGGAATAATGGAAGGAGGAATATATAAAACACACCAAGAGATGAAGGACACGATCAGGAAAGAATATATGCAGAGACTCAAGGCGATACTCAAGTCAAAAACTCAACGCCGGAAATATGATAAAAGCCATAAATACATGGGCAGTGCCAGTAATTCAGATACAGCGCAGGAATAGTGGAATGGACGAAGGCAGAACTCCGCAGCATAGATCAGAAAACCAGGAAACAAATGACAATACACAGGCACTACACCAAGAGCAAATACGGACAGACTATACATAACACGAAAAGGAAGGAGGGAGAGGACTACTAAGTATAGAGGACTGCACGTCACATTGAAAACAGAGCACTGGGCAATATCTGAAAACCAGTTGAAGACGAGTGGCTAAAGAGTGCATGGGAAGAAGGACTAATAAAGTAGACGAAGACCCAGAAATATACGAGGACAGGAGAAAGACAGAAAGAACTGAGGACTGGCACAACAAGCCAATGCACGGACAATACATGAGACAGACTAAAGAACTAGCCAGCGATGACAATTGGCAATGGCTACAGAGGGGAGAGCTAAAGAAGGAAACTGAAGGAATGATAACAGCGGCACACGATCAGGCCCTAAGAACCAGATATGTTCAAAGTACGATAGACGGAAATAACATCTCTCCCATATGTAGGAAGTGCAATACGAAAATTGAAACCATAAACCACAATAGCAAGTGAATGCCCGGCACTTTGCACAGAACCAGTACACAAAAAGAGGCATGATTCAGTGGCAAAAGCCCTCCACTGGAGCCTGTGCAAGAAACATCAGCTACCTTGCAGTAATAAGTGGTACGAGCACATACCTGAGGGAGTGATAGAAAACGATCAGGCAAAGATCCTCTGGGACTATGGTATCAGAACGGATAGGGTGATACGTGCAAATAGACCAGACGTGACGTTGATTGACAAAGTCAAGAAGAAAGTATCACTCATTGATGTCGCAATACCATGGGACACCAGAGTTGAAGAGAAAGAGAGGGAAAAAATGGATAAGTATCAAGATCTGAAAAATAGAAATAAGAAGGATATGGGATATGCCAGTGGAAATCGTACCCATAATCATAGGAGCACTAGGCACGATCCCAAGATCCCTGAAAAGGAATCTAGAAAAACTAGAGGCTGAAGTAGCTCCAGGTCTCATGCAGAAGAGTGTGATCCTAGAAACGGCACACATAGTAAGAAAAAGTAATGGACTCCTAAGGAGGCAGGATGCAACCGGAACCCCACACTATAAATACCACCAGTCGAATTGGAGGACTGTGATAGAGAAAGAAAAAAATAATAATAATAATAATAATAATAATAATAATAATAATAATAATAATTTTAATAATAATAATAATAATAATAGTTAACAAGAATGGCAGAATTAAGAGAGTTGATTTCATATATAGTTTTTTCTATATACAAAATCAACTCGCTTAATTCTGCCTTTCATTTTAACAGTATTTGCCTAAAAGAGGGTCTTTTACGAAAAA